>NC_139704.1:22895843-22972264 GCF_964188405.1 Protomyctophum parallelum
CGCACCCTCCCACCCCAGCCATGCCGGTCCATGAACATTCTATGAACGGTCAGCCGGTCCGTGGTAATGGAAAGTTTGGGAACCCCTGCTCTAACATGTTGAACTACTTTCTATGCAAGGCACCCAGAGTGGTATTGATTGAATACTTTAGTTGACATAAAATGCAAACGGCACAAAGTACAGTCAGACATTCTTTGGGCTAAAAAGAAAACGCAATCCTGATAAGACATTTGTAGAATCAACCCCAGATCTTTATGGGTTAACATAATCTCATGTTGTTGGCAACTTCTCCTGACACTATCTCAGTTGTTCGTTCTGATGCATCACAGTCCGTATTATCTAGTGCTCTTAAGTTAAAACAAACAGTGGGTTATTTGCAAATGGTGTTTGCCTACATTAGGCCAGATACGTGTGATATTGGAACAGAATGATGGCTGTAATGACATCATTAACAGATTGTCTCTTTTTCTTCTCCTTCCAGCCTGAAAATCTACAGAAGACATGGCTGAGGGAGTTCTACCAGGTATGTCCTACAAACATCTCTGCAAGGTTCACATTCAGGTTTATTTGTCATACAAAATACAATGTATGAATTCAATTAAATTCTTTGTGCTCTGAGCACTCTGTCTTAAAGACAGCATGGACAACAACAAAGACCAAAACAGTCTGGACCTATATGGCTATGTGGCCAGATGGGATATACACTAGCGTAGACAAAAAACACAAACAACTACAGTACAAAAGAAAAAACAAAGTGCGTAGTAAAGTAAAGTGACTAATTGCATTACAGTGCAAGGTCAGCTGTTCAGCAGCCTGACTGCCTGGGGGGAAAAACTGTTACTGAGACGGGTGGTGCGTGATTTGATGCTCTGGTAGTGTTTTTTGGAAGGGAGTAGTGGTGTCTTTGATGATGATGTGGGCTGTTTCCTTACAGCGAGTGGTGTAGATGTTGTGGAGACTAGGTGGTGCTGTGCCGATGATTTTAGCTGCTGTTTTAACGGTCCTCTGCAGCCTATTGCAATCCTGAGCAGTCATGTTGCTGTACCACACTGTGATACAGCCAGTTAAGTTTTCAATAAAGATTCACAAGGCCCTTGGTACTTACCATACATTTCCAAATAATAGCCCTTACTCAAATAGCCGCCCGCTACCTATTAACATCCCAGGTTCTGAGACCATTTTTGCTTAATAACCACCTCGTCCAACTCCAAATTACCGCCCTCGTCCTTATAAACGCCCATGGGCCATTATTTGCAAGCTTAGTCAGCTTCATTTATATTTTGTTGAATCATAAATAAATCATAAAGAAAATAAATCTACAAGCTCCAATAAGTTGCAGCGCGTTGAGCTTACAGCATGCCACTCACCAACTCAAGGATCATGTTCCTCAGTGGCTCATTAGATTCAAGGCAAGGAAGACGTGACATTTTGGCCGTTAACTTATTGTAACAAGATGGTGTCATTGTCTCCGCCAGGCCTAAGACATGGCCGAGACTATGTTTTGCACCCCATCCGTCCGTCCGCCTGTGAACAGCTAATCGTATGTAATGTAATGTCTGAACAATTTCTCACTATTGTTGTGCGACTACAACCACACAAGTTTCAACATGTAGTGTTCCATAAACATTTCTAAATGCACTACTTCTGTGTCACCTTTTTGTCACAGACTGGCAACCGTGTCAGCAGTTTGCTTTGATGTTCAAATGTTTGAAACCGCTGTCTATGCGGAAACCCTGCCTACAGCGACACTCTGTAGTAGATTTGCTAATGAGCTTGTTTATTGTTGCTTTGGTGGTATAATTATTATATTATGTGCAGTAGATCAGTGGAAAAAGCATGGCTTTAACAATGCGTTCTTCATTTTCACACTGATATTGTGTGTGTGTGTGTGTGTGTGTGTGTGTGTGTGTGTGTGTGTGTGTGTGTGCGTGTGTGTGTGTGTGTGTGTGTGTGTGTGTGGCGGCAGAACCCTTCAGCTCTGTCATATCTTAGGCTTTCATCTACATAGGAACTCCTGACAAACCACAACTCTTTCCACTGGGGGGCGGGGCTGGGGGAAGTGAGGCGACTGCAGCAGTCACACCAATATGGGAGAGAGAGACGTAGAATGACTGCTGAATATGAGATGGAGAGGGATGTTGCTAACAGAACGCAATGAGGTGTCAAGAACACATGAATAAGGAACGACTGGATTGCATAATGCTTACAACTGGATTGCATAATGCTTACAACACTATGGCTTTGGTAGATGCCCTGTGTGTGTGGAAAGAAACTGTCTAGTAGTGTCAAGTTCAAGTAGTAGTATGTCATCAATGTGCTATCTTTTTTCCTCTGTGTTAAGCATGTGCAACAGTTGTATTTTGTTGGACCATATAATGTACGTGACCTTCTTCTGATCAGTGTTTGGATCTATTGTATTGTGGGCTTCCCCAGAGTTAGTGACAAAGTGTTCTTGAGCAAGACTCTGAACCCCTAATTGCTCCTGAGGTGCTGGTTGGTGCCTGGCATGGTTTCCACTGCCATCAGTGTATGAATGTGTGTGTGAATGGGTGAATGCACAACCTATGTAAAGCGCCTTGGATAAAGGTGCTATATAAATGCACCATTTACCGTGTGTGTGGTCACAAGTGCACTGGTATAGGACTGAACTCCACTCCACTTGTCTGCTGACCGGCAGCTGCTCATTGTATAAATGCTATACACACATACTAGATCAGCAGGCACTGACGGTTCATGGCCCTAACACCTCACTACTGACACACACAACCTGCTACACTAGTAGTACACAGAGTGGAATTCAACATCATTGGTTCAATTTTTGTTGGGCAATTATTTATGGCATATTAATATTTAAAAGGATCCCTGGCTAATAAGACAAATATGCCTTAAAACATTATACTTGCCCTCTACAACTAAAATAAAAACACCTTAAAAATATTTATCTCATAAATAAATCTTTCACTCAATAGGAACTGCTCCTGTCGCAAGTTGATATATGACCATAGACCTATGGAATGCATATGCTAATAAAAAACAACCTAAGGTTAATATGAGCATCAAAGCAATGTTTTAAATACTTATTAGCACTTGCCTTCCATATATTCCATAGGGCTGCAGGGACCACACATGGCCATAATGACATCATCAACTTGCGACAGGAGCAGTTCCTATTGAGTGAAAGATTCTCTATTTATGAAATAAATCAAAATATTTAAGTTGTTTTTATTTTTTATTTTTAGTTGTAGACGGCAAGTATAATGTTTTAAGGCATATTTGTCTTATTAGCCAGGGATCCTTTTTTAAGGACTAAACATGTCTAAATTGTTTACACACAACAAGCCACCGGAGGGAGGTGAGAGATTCTATTGCCGCCATTTCTCCTGCCTGTGTCCGACTGTCCGTCTCTGTGTGCTCTGTTGCTGTGGTGCTGCCTGTGTCCGACTGTCTGTCTGTCACTGTGTGCTCTGTTGCTGTGGTGCTGCCTGTGTCCGACTGTCTGTCTGTCACTGTGTGCTCTGTTGCTGTGGTGCTGCCTGTGTCCCGACTGTCTGTCACTGTGTGCTCTGTTGCTGGGTGCTGCCTGTGTCCGACTGTCTGTCTGTCACTGTGTGCTCTGTTGCTGCGTGCTGCCTGTGTCCGACTGTCTGTCACTGTGTGCTCTGTTGCTGGTTGCTGCCTGTGTCCGACTGTCTGTCTGTCACTGTGTGCTCTGTTGCTGGGTGCTGCCTGTGTCCGACTGTCTGTCACTGTGTGCTCTGTTGCTGGGTGCAGCCTGTGTGTGTGTTGGGGTAATTTAGAGGTACAGACCCACGTGTCGCAAAACGATCTATTAACACTTTCAGGGCTTTAAATGGTTTAATCCATGGTTCCACCGCGCGTAATACTCTAAACCCACTATTTGTTTAATGCGTTTAATTCGCCGTTTTAAAATAATTAAAAAGAAACAGCGTATTTGTCCCGGACCTGGTGACGAGGCCGTCGTGTTATGACTGAACCGGAAATCAAGTCATCCTCTGGGCTGCTAGGGCTTCTGGGAAATTGAGCCCAATGCATGTGAACGGGCCGTTTGTTTAGACTACAACATGCTGTGCATGGTGGTTTCGTTTCGCATTGTCATGGCCGCTGGTGCTTCTGATCATAACAAACCAACAGACCATTTTTCGCCTGATTTTCGTGGTTGAAAGCTGCAAATACTTCAGCGTATGCTCTAAAGGTGATGCTCTACATGAACAGTAGCAAACAATCTCTAGAAGAGCCACAACAACTCTCAGCCTATGATATGATTTGACTGGATTTATACCTTGATTATGGATTTGACTAATGACTGGATTTGACTAATGACTGTGGATTTGACTATGGATTTGTTTTGACCTCACACAGACTGCTCAATTAGTATATTAACTTTTACTGGAGACATGGAATTGTTTTTAATGGATGTCAAGTTGTAATTTTGTTTTATTTAAAATAAAATAAAAACATAAATACAATATAATAGCTATTTACAATATATTTACAATAGCTCCTGACAAAACATGACAATAAACAAAGAAAATTGGGCCGGACAAATAATTTGAAAGAATAAAAACTAAACAAAAAAAAACTGTTGTACCCTGCTGTTTTCCTTTCTATTCTTAAATTTTTATCCCACAATTTTGTAACCCAGTTTTTCTTTTCACCCAGTGCCAATTATCTAATGTAATCCTGGGCGCTACACTTCCTCTGCCAACCTGGGGGGGCAGCGGACTGACCTCATGCCTCCTTCTATGCATGAGGAGTCCAAGCTGCTTCTTTTCACCTGACAGGGGGGGAATTTCCCCGGCCGGACGTAGTGCGTGGAAGGGACAAGTTATTCCGACCAGTTCCTTTCCCCTCCATCAGGCGCCCCAGCTGGCCAGGGGGAGGTAGTTTTAGAGACCAGGATTATTGCATGTTTTTGTGAGGGTATCTACCCTAGGGGACACGGGGAGAACATGCAAACTCCACACAGAAAGGCCCTTTCGCCAACCCCCGCCTCGGGGTTTGGGCACTGATGACGCGGAGGAGGGAACACGCCGCCAGTGCCCACAGCGTCCCCAGTGGGAATCGAACCCAGGACCTTCTAGCTGTGAGGCGACAGCACTACCAACTGTGCCACCGTGCTGTTTTCCTTTCTAATTATTTGTTCAGCCCCAAAAACATGTGTTTATTGTCATGATTTGTCAGGAGCCCAGTTGGCTTTGTCCGAGGATTAAAGGTCTTTAACCCATTTTGGGCGGGAACCACTTTTGGTGTTTTAAGCATTGTTACACTTTAGCTATTGAAAAATAGCAGATCTACAAGCTCATAGCGCCGCGCTACGAGTTTGTAGGTCTGCTATTTTAGAAAAATCAAATGTGGTGCAAATCTTTCAATTTATATTATTTCAGAGTGTTTTTAACGCACATCTTTGCTTCCATGGAACAACATATTTTCAGATGGGGGTCGGTGGCCAATTTCATATATTTCTGGGGGCCCTTGACCGAAAATTGTCATTATTTAGAAAACATAATTTAAATTTCGATGTCAGGCCTACAAATGGGTAAAATAAATACTTTCTGAAACGTCTATGGAAAAATGAAAGGGAAATTCTCTTCCAGTGCCCTCAAAGGGGGCAACGCTCTTATTTGGAAAACTACTATACTATATACGGCAGCCTGCTCAGCTCTACCCAAGTGCACTCTGCTGCAGTACTTTACCCCACTGAGCTCTGACCTGCTTTACTACACTCTCATCCCCACTACACTACAACTCTGACCTGCTTTACTACACTCTCATCCCCACTACACTACAACTCTGACCTGCTTTACTACACTCTCATCCCCACTACACTACAACTCTGACCTGCTTTACTACACTCTCATCCCCACTACACTACAACTCTGACCTGCTTTACTACACTCTCATCCCCACTACACTACAACTCTGACCTGCTTTACTACACTCTCATCCCCACTGCACTACAACTCTGACCTGCTTTACTACACTCTCATCCCCACTACACTACAACTCTGACCTGCTTTACTACACTCTCATCCCCACTACACTACAACTCTGACCTGCTTTACTACACTCTCATCCCCACTGCACTACAACTCTGACCTGCTTTACTACACTCTCATCCCCACTACACTACAACTCTGACCTGCTTTACTACACTCTCATCCCCACTACACTACAACTCTGACCTGCTTTACTACACTCTCATCCCCACTGCACTACAACTCTTAACCACATTTTCACGATTTTTCAATCATAGCAGACCTACAAGTTCATAGATCTGCTCATTTTCAATAGCTAAAGTACAACATAATGCTTTAAAACAACAAAAGGGGTTCCCGCCCAAAGTGGGTTAAGGATGTTTAGTCTGTGTCTCTGCAGACAATCTTTTTTACAAAGCTGGCAGTATCCTTATGCACAGTGTTTTGTCATTGCGTAACAGTATATGATCATCACCACAGTTTTTCAGGAGAAATGCCCCTGCAGTCCCCACCCACCCCCACACCTACTTTGGGCTCGAACGGTACCAATTACAGTAAATGGCACCATAGTTGGGGTGGGGTGGGGGAGAGGGGGGGGGGGGGGGGGTGAATATGGAAAGAGGGATGCTTGCTCAGACCACAGGTAAACACATTACGCCTCACACACGGTTGAGTAACAAACAATATTTGCTGTTCTCAGGAAATGCCGCTACCATTGATGCGTGACATACGTGTCCCCAGCTCACCTTCTAATAAACACACACACACCCTGGCCTCATGACCAGCGGCTCCCTGCACTGTTTATATTCAAGGGTATACAAGGACCTACAAGTACACAAACATTTTGCCAAGGGCACATCTATTCACTCTTTAGGCCCTCTCACATAATGATCCCTTAGATTTTTCTCTTTGGTAAATGTTGCGGTTGCCCTGAGAGTGAATCTAGAACGAGTGGTTTGGTTCAGCTGGCTATTTATTTACAACATACTTCTACAGTTCTTGGTCAAACCTGTGTACTCAAAAATATCAGATCTACAAATAGCGGATCTACTGTACAAGCTCGTAGCGCGGCACTCTGCACCGCACTATGAGCTTGTATATCTGCTATTTTTCAATAGCTGAAGTATAACATAATGCTTAAAACACCAAAAGGGGTTCTCGCTCAGAAAGTTTTTCAGAAAACGTAGGTCAGGATTTAGAAGGCGTTGTTTAGAATCTGCCTATCAGTCCTAAACGGGTTAATTCCTTAATCTAATTGACAGTAAAAACTAAGTATTAAATAAATATTGACCACCATTGGAAACGTATGGACACCATTGTGATTCCCCTTTATTTAGACTAGATAGGGAGACTTTCATACAATATACCTGATGTTTAGAAGACATGTAATTATTACCAGAGAGCAGATAATGCATTCCACGTGGTGCAATGGTATCCATTGTAGAAATCCCTTTTCATAGCAGAGACCATGTGTTGCCGCAAACACTGTTGATGATTCATTTTGACATTAACCAAAAATAAAAGGTATGTTTTAAGTACCGGTAATTTATTTGAATTGTAGTCCCATGGTTACCAGATTCATAACAAGTGAGTCTCTGCATTTTTAAGAGGGGTCAAAGGTTTTCCAAACGATTATATTGCACAGCTCCCTGCTCTTAGATAAAACAAGAAGAAAAAGCTTTACAAACTTTAGATTAACTTTAAATCACCCGTCGCTCCTGAACAGGGTTGTTTTTGGCAGCACATTTCTATATTAGTTTTAGTCAGAGAGCAAAAAGTGTAAAATGACTTGTCTTTTACTTATACTGGATCTCTTGTCCATTATAATTATAGTATTAGTCGAGGAAAACAACACACGAGCATGCGTTGGTCCCACATGCGTTGCGCCATGCTTGTGGTTAGGTCTAGGTTAGGGGTTTGGTTTAGGTTGTCGGTCTAATGACAGTCAGACCAATTGTATGTCGGAACTAAAGCCTGTACCCGTTTGGCTGAACCATGTGAATAGGCTACTGTTCAATGTAGCTGACTTAACCCATTTTGGGCGGGAACCCCTTTTGGTGTCATTATGTTATAATTTAGCTATTAGACTTTTGTAGAATCGTCCTCAGGTCTAAATGAGTGAGGTCAAAAATACTTTTTTTTTTTCATGCGGGGTCGAGCCATTGTCCCTTTAAATTGAACGATGGGCTGTCTGGAGGTGTGAAGTCCACTCCCGTGGGGGTGGAGGAAGGGTGGCAGGGGCCATTTTGACAGAAAACGAGGCAGAGATGGTATAAGTATGCCTACGGTACTTTCATATTTAGGAAATGTTTCAGATGAAAAATAAAGAAAAAACGCATGATATGAATCAAATATTTAGGAAACGTCATGGAAGGGGAAGCTTCTGAGAACTTAAGTGTGTGTGTGTGTGTGTGTGTGTGTGTGTGTCCGCCAAGAGACCCTTGGCCGCTGAGCAAATCACTTTGAGACTCTCCTCAACCACAATAACGCCATTGACCCCCACATCCTGGACAACCTCCCAGACCTCCCACCACTCGTGCACCTCAACGCTCCACCACAGTACTCCCAAACCCGCCAAGCCATTAGGAGCCTGAAGAACAATAAAAGTCCAGGCCCCGATGGCATCCCGGCAGAGGTGTTCAAACGTGGAGGGTACCTCCTCAAGCGCCGCCTACACCTCCTGATCTGTAACATCTGGGAACATGAGACCCTCTCACAGGATTTGAAGGATTGCCAACATCGTGGTCATCTATATGACAGAGCGCTCTGTGGGAACAGCCGCGGAATATCTCTCCTCTCCATCGCAGGGAAAGTGCTGGCAAAAATCATGCTCAACCGGCTGGTGGAGCACATCTCAGACAATGTGGCTTCAGGAAAAGCTGATCAGATACAACCGACATGATCTTTGTCCCTAAGGCAGTTACTGGAGAAGAGCAGAAAGCTGCGCAAAGACCTACACACAGCCTTCATTGACCTCAGCAAAGGATTTGACACCATCAATCGAGAAATGCTCTGGAGACAACTCTTCAAACTTGGGGTACCACCCAAGTTCCTTTCTGTCCTGCAGCAACTGCACGACAGGATGAAAGCCAGAGTCCTCACAGGTAAACTTCAGTCCGAGTTTTTCGGGGTAAATGTTGGGGTGAAGCAAGGCTGTGTCCGGGCACCAGTACTATTCAATCTCCTCCTCTCTGCCGTCACTTCTCTCTCCCACCGCACCCTGGGACACGAAGACGGTGTTCAAATACAGTATCACTTGGATGGAAGCCTTTTTAATATCCAACGCCTCCAGGCACACACCAGGACAAAGACCTGCCAAATATTTGAGCTGCAGTATGTTGATGATTGCGCAATTTTAGCACACAGCCCAGAATCCATGCAGCAAGTGGCACCAGCGGCAGCAACAACGCTGAACCCCCCCCCCCCCCCTCCGACCCAAATAAAGCGTCATCGGACACGATGGGGTGTGTGTGTGTGTGTGTGTGTGTGTTTTCATAGCCAGACCATGCTTACTGTATACATGCTATAAAGCAGTGGTTCCAAAACGGTTTCATGTCAAGGACCCCCAAATTGACACTAAGGAGCTCCTTAGTGGGTCAAACTGAACAACCAATATGTCATGAAGCTTGAAGCTACTTGAAGCTACTATGATTCCATGCTTACATATGACATAAAAAAAATGAAAATCAAAAAAATTCCAATAGCAGTCCCTCAGTCAAATCTGGTAACGTATGTGTAGTGAAAGACAGGAGGCAAAGCAGCGAGTGCTAAAGAGAGAGAGAGAGAGGGAGAGTTGTGCCCCTGTGTGAACCAGGCAGATAGGCAGGCCTCCAGGTTCATGCCAGTGCTCCGTGCTGCCTGCCGCTGCACTATGAATGTGACGTCATGGAAACAAGCATCAGACTCTGAACTCGGCGTGGCCGCAGCGATCTACAATCACAGACAGCCAGCCAGCCAGCGCTAGCTCACCCTGGTGCTCTGCAATACACAGTATGTTCACTTTGTCGTCTTATTCACCCTGGTGCTCTGCAATACACAGTATGTTCACTGTGTCGTCTTATTCACCCTGGTGCTCTGCAATACACAGTATGTTCACTGTGTCGTCTTATTCACCCTGGTGCTCTGCAATACACAGTATGTTCACTTTGTCGTCTTATTCACCCTGGTGCTCTGCAATACACAGTATGTTCACTTTGTCGTCTTATTCACCCTGGTGCTCTGCAATACACAGTATGTTCACTGTGTCGTCTTATTCACCCTGGTGCTCTGCAATACACAGTATGTTCACTGTGTCGTCTTATTCCGTCGGTTAGTTTTCTAATCAGCAGGCACTGAACCTGTGAACTCTTAGACTGATGATTTTCTCAGTTGAAATGAGAAAAACTTAAGACGGACCTACTTTTGTTTTATGTGCGAGTCAGTGTGTTATTACATACAGTTGGAGGAATTATGATGTCTTCTACACAGTAAATCCATGCAAACAGCTGTACCAATGCCTGGCTAGACTAGATGCAGACAGTACACAGGCAGTACAATTTCATCTTATTAGATTCATCTATTGATTGATGAAATGTGCCATGTGGTAGGTACGGTACGGAATGGTACGCTACACAGTGGTTCTTAGAATTGTTGCTTTATTATGGACTATTTAAACTGAGGAATTGTCTAGGTGAGGAACTATAATGGACTTAAATACACGTGGATGACTGAGCTGTCGTATCGCACGCGTGTCACTCAGTCAGAAGTACTAAACCAGACCGTGACTCGACGGCAACATCCTGGAAAATGAACCAAAAGTTGTTTGACTGGCTTTACGGTGGCTCTCCCAACTATAGAGGCATGTTGTGCAAGGTTGTCTGCTACTACTTTCTCTCTCTTCTCTCTCTCTCTCTCTCTCTCGTGCACTTGACTTGATCTGTCACATTGATTGTCTTCCATTGAGCGCAGGGTGTAACCGCCTTGTGGAACTGGACATTCCTTCGCATGCAGCTGGATGCGTACTGTGTGTGTGCAAACAGGAGTCTGACCTCAAAACCAAAATTCCATCGGACGGCCAGGTGTCCTGACCCTGTCTTGATGAAATTTCACCTTAACCCGTTTTGACCTGAGAACGATTCTACAAATGCCTTCTAAATTCTGACAGTTTTCTGAAAAACACATGTTTCTTTGCCAGTGGTTCTCAGGCATTTTCATGTCAAGTACCCTCAAAGATTGTCTGTAATTGGCTGCCAACCCCCATCTGAAAATATGTTGTTCCAGTGACCCTCCAGAAGCAAAGATTTTACTTAAAACGAAAGAATATATATTGAAAGATTTGCGCCGCATTTTCACGATTTTTCAAAAATACAAGTGACTTATGAGCTTGTAGATCTGCTATTTTTCAATAGCTAAATTATAACCTACAGTAATGCTTCAAACGCCAAAAGGGGGTTGCCGCCAAGAATGGGTTAAGCAAAGCAGGGCATGAATTTCCCTGCTCCGTGGCTGTGCTGTGTGTACACCGGCCCCGAGTGAGTGACGTGGGGATCATTACGATGTGGCGTGGCAGCATTGTAAAACGACCTGTCCCTCGATTCCCGACCACCCATTTGCATGGGAAAACTTTGTCCAGGCCAGTGATGTGTGCAGGATGGGTGGTGCTGCTGCTGGGTCTCCACATCCTACCTACCTGCCTAATACCGCATCGTTTGTGTAACTTCTGCATACTGTGTGGAGATAGAGTGGCATCAGCGGAGAGATCATTGATTGGCCTGGCCTGTTTTTAAAGAGCCGAGCAGGAATGGCATTATGGTGCCCCCTGTTGGAGCAGTGCCATCACACTACTTACTGCATTTTGCATCTATTTTCAATAGAGTAATACAGTAAAATTATATCCACATTAAAACATTGGGAGAAATGGAGGCATTTAACCTATAATTAATACTAAAGCCAAGAATCACTGTACACATCTAAATAATGCACTTATTGGCTTGTGAAAGTTTGCGTGAAGATTTTTGATTTAAAATACATGAATATATCAAGTAATATCATTATATCACTATCGTGTATTTTAAGGCTTTAAAATGTGTTGCGTAAATTTGTCTTGTTATCATGAAATATAAACTGTTCTACTCTGTTATACAAGTCACTTTGCCTTATACTAAAAACATAAAGATCCTTGCGGTCTTGTTTCCATTGATAAAATAAGAGGGGGCGAGATCGTGTAAACTAAGAAAGGGTCGGGAGAAGTGATGCAGTGGCTCAGGGGTGGAGTGGTTGGTAGAGCGACCGTATGGGAACTGTGAGGCTCCCAGTTCGATCCCGGGGCTCCCACAGAGTTGGTGTCGAAGTGTCCTGTCCTTGAGCAAGACTATGAACCCCTGAATTGCTCCCGATGAGCAGGTTGGTGCCTTGCATGGTTTCCTCCGCCATCGGTGTATGAATGTGGATGGTAATGCACAATCTATGTAAAGCGCTTTACATGTACCATTTATAGGACACTATTGTCAAAATCAGAGTGGGACACAGTATTGAGCTAAACGCAATCAAAAAGTTAAAGAATGCACTTAGACGGGTGTAGATCAATAAAACATGCCACCTCTCTTGTTGGCCTTAGAAATAAATGTATTTTGGAAGTCTGTGGTTAGACCATGCAGGGAAGGGACTGTCTCATTGAATGCTCGGCCCACTGGCACCTAGGGATGGATGTTATGTTTAAACAATCAAGACAAGAGGCGATCAAGAAATGCATCTAATGATCCATGCTGGTACAAACATGTCGGTCTAAAAGTGTATTGATACCTGTCAACCAGCGCTGCCTGGGTTTACGCTTTTAAAGTGACGGTACACATATTAACCAGTTAACGGTTTATTTAACATATTATTGGTAAAAAGGTCAATTGCCTTCCCTCTGTTAGAAAAGTCCTGTATTTGAAGGTCCTAGTAAAATATGCTGGTTCTGTTCAGATTTTATTGTCTCCCGTCTTTCCACAAGAAAATAGAAAATGCTCGATAGTGAGCTTGATAAGAACCCAGCTCGATATGGTGGTCATTATCAATAAGAATTAACGAGCTCCATCCCTAGCAGGGAAGGGACAGTCTTATTGAATGCTCTGCCCACTGGCACCCTGTCTCCACCGATGGCTGCTTGACCAGTTGCTCTGCCCACTGGCACCCTGTCCACAAGATTCGATACACCACCAAGATACCCATGTACCTGTCTAAATACTTCATTAATGTAAACGAAGTCCACACCCACAACACCAGAGGGAGTGCAACAAACCATGTACAACCCAGATTCGGCACAAACAAGGGACTAAATTATTTTCGCTCCGATGCCACCAAAATGTGGAACGCCCTACCAACAGTCATTAAGACATGTGAATCCCTTGACTCCTTCAAACCCGCTCTTAAAGGGCACCTACGGACGGCTGCAATTCGAAACTGGCCCCCGTAAAATCTGAACCCCCCCCCCCCCCCCCACCGCCCCCCTTTTTCCCCTCACTGTATATGTTTCTATGTTTCTTTTCCCTTTTTGCTTCCTTTATGATGAATTCCTGTTCTGTTCTTTAACTATATAGAAGTGTCTATTCCTTTATGATGAATTCCTGTTCTGTTCTTTAACTATATAGAAGTGTCTATTTGTACGTCTCTAAATGTTTTGATGAATTGAACATGGTGGACCTTGTTGTAAACAAGTGTAATGCTTAATTGGGTCGTCCACTCACAGTTAACAGTCTTTGTATTGAGTCTGTGCTTGAAATGTACTGTAATTCTGCAAACTGTTAATAAATATTTCAATCAATCAATCAATGTCTCCACCGATGGCTGGTTGACCAGTTGCTCTGCCCACTGGCACCCTGTCTCCATCGATGGCTGGTTGACCAGTTGAAGTACCTAATTAGTTGTCAGAAGAGAATCTGACTAGAGGTTGACTGTACATTTATACATGGGCAAGACAGCTTTTTCTGTCAATGGCCCAACTTCGTGGAATGAACATTTTTCACTTCAATTGATTTATTTTACTGACTGGTTGTTCTGCATAAAGTTCCTTTGTAATTTATCCTGATTTGTAATGTTGTGTTGGATGTATTGTTTTTGACTGTATTTTGTGTATTGTAACCTCGGCTACATTGTAAATGAGGGCTTGCCCTCAACTGTATTTCCGAGTATAAATAAAGGTGATGATGATGGCAGAATTGTAGATGTATAGCAACAGCTTGTTTAGCATATTATGGCAGTCAGAGATTTGTACTAGAGATGGATTTTTATGTAACTTACTGTCTAATATATTGTGCTCAATGTGCTTTATGTTCTACTTGGATACATAATATAGATTAATTGGCGTGTGTTTCATTCGTCACTGTTTCTACAGTTTTCAATGAGATGCAAGTACATTGCTTAAGGAATAGTTTTTATATATATTTACGGTATATGCAATGCAGCATGGCTACAACATGCTGGTATTGGTTTGAACTTTCATAATCCCAGAATAGAGTGAATGGAGGCAGTGGCAAATAATGTATAACTGGGATTATAACTGAACCCTTTTCACATCAAGTGCCATTATTCAGCATTAGAGCCACGGATGGCTTTTAGCCTCTCTGACCCCAAACTAAAGAATATTTAGTTGTTGTTGGATAAGATTTTGTCAAATTCCATGCTTATGGCAAATGTTGGTTACCAACTCTGTCATTTATTTGGGCACCACCTGGAACCCCCTCAGGGACCACTGTTTGAGAACCAGTGCTGTATAAAATACTAATTTGTTCAGTACTATGATATAGGCTGCTTCTGACCTTTGACTCTGCCACGTGATCAGGCGGTAATTCTCCCTGCAGGGAGTGCATTAAATGGTTTTCCTCTGAAAGATATAGGCCTACCGCCGTTATGATTATTAAAATAAAGTTGTCTGTCTGAGGCTGAGGAGGAATTAAGTGCTACGCAGGGACAGATTCAGCCACCACCTCCTACGGCAGATATATAAACTGTCAGAATGGAAGGAGAGAGAGGGAGAGGGAGAGAAGATCAGAAGGCACACCTCGTAATCAAACACATCGGCAGAGTGTGACATCCGTGTGAGGGTGACATGTCATGTCATGCCACATGGAGATGCTGTCTGTTCTGTTTGCCGTGCTGGCGTCTCTCTCGTCCTCTGTTTGCAGCACCAGCTGTCACTATAAGGCTGTACCCTAGCCCTGTTTTTAGGACTAACTAAATGTTGCTGACGCTGACACGCCCTGTGGAGCCCCGGTGTTAGTCACTATACCAGTAGCCAGTATTTCCAGGGAGAAAAAAATATGTCTGGGACCGAGTACACTTCAATTCGGCATAGAGTAGCGCCAACATCACTCTCTGCTGATTTCTGATTGTCTGCACCTTTATTAAAATGACGCAGACACCCGTACACACACACACTCCTCTCTGTCGCTCTAATTAATTAGTCTCATCATGTTGCGCAGCTGCGTCTAGATTCTCCCGGCGGATCCTGCCGGGAGCTGCCCATGCCATAGAAAGCATAGACCGGACCCCAGGCTATTATACCAGTAACCAGAGTGGATTTCAGTCTATTTGTAAAGCCACAGTCATAAAGGTGTATTTCTTTTGTTTTATATAACTCGTAATAAATCATTGGTATGACAAATCCATCCACGTTTGGTCTCACCGTGTCAAACTGAATTTTCTGTTTTTTAATTAAAAAATGTTATGAGTAGTTTGCCCTTTGCCAAGGTTAATGTTTTTTTCTTGATTATGGTAAATTAAATGACCTGTTGTGTAGATTCTTGTTTGTCAAAGCTATGTTTTACTGCTTGGAAAGACAAATACAATATGCTCTATTAAAGTGCATGTGTCAACTCACGTGCATTAACATGCGTGCGTAGCCCACACCTCTTTCTGCACACACACACACACACACACACACACACACACACACTTTTACTTTACTCCCGTCACAGTCAAACTCTCAGACACACTGCATGCACTCTCTTACTGTACTCACGCAAGCATGCATGCACGCATACACACACGCACACGCAAACACCCAGGCGGGCACTTACTACTTATTTTTTGCCTGATGTTCGTTAACACTGCGAGCTCCTTCAGAGTGTGACCTGTCCCATCTGGAACTGAGAGGTCCACTAATCTTCCCCACCCGAGTTTCAGATTCGAGGCCCGCCGCAGGTCTCCATTCCTGGGGTCACGCAGCTAAGTGACAAGCCATAGGTTGATGGAAAATCCATAGCGCTATCGCCATACATTACTTTTATTTGATGTGGCCTATATAGTGAGCATAATGCAATGTGGAAGGCAGTAGGGTGGTGGGTGGTGGTAATGGTACTAGACTGGGTCCTGTGGTTGGAACCTGCATGGGACTGTCCCGCTCCGTAATGCCTCCCTTGGGGGCCACACATCTTAGCTGACGTTGACATACGACCCCTTCCAACCCACCCATGGTCTTGACCCATTCGGTGCTTGTGTTATGGAGCCCTGTAACTCAGTCCACGGTATATGGATTTTCCTGTCGGGCGTGTGTACGCCTTAAAACACTATGGACAGGGCACTCACAAACACTTTGCTTAGTGTAAGAGGAAATGGAGAGGCCAATCAGGTATTGTTTCTATACGGTCTGACTGTCTGGGACCCCTTTGTGAGCATTTCACCGAGAGTAAATAAATAGAATGCATCGGTTTGAAGTGTTCTGCGTATAATGTTGCTCCCCACAACTTCCTCACAAACTCCCCACACTTTTTAGTTATTTTGAATTTTATAAAGCATTGCCTGACCCCGACTGTATACATATTTACTGGCAATTTGTTGATGACAGAGCTATTTGGGATGCCAATTATTTTATTACATTGAACCGAGGCTATTTCTATGTGTGTGTTTGCCCACATTCCAAACAAACACAGCTAACAATAAATGTTCCAGTAGCATAACTACACAGTAAAATCCTTAGAGTTAATTTAACTTGCGGTGAGTGATCCGTGTTTTCTGACACACCCTGCCGCACGTGCAGGCGGGCAGGCTACTGGAGGCACATCCCTGTCGGCACATTTAGTATGGACTCGTCAAACAAGCTAATGTTTTTCTGTCCCTCAAACAACATGGCATTTGTTTTTGTACCCTCTCAGAGTTACAAATGGACAAAGCATCATTCAGGGTTCCAGTGTGGGTGCATATTGAGTGTCCGGCCTGCATGGGCAGATCACACACTTCATTTCCAATATTGAGGTTTGTCCCTTTGTCCTTCCTCTCACTGACCTGCGTATCTCTTTCTTTCTCCTTCCTCACAGACGATACATTCGCACAAGCCCCACTTTGTGGCGGTACACTGTCAAGAGGTTGGCGGCAAGAACTTTGAGGAGTCCATGGCACACGTGGACTGTTTTGTCAAGTAAGTAGCCCTTTGGTAAACGTCAGATATGATCATGATGCGAGTCTGCAAAACGGCCCCTGTTGTGAATGTTATTGGCCTCATTCTGATAGCCTGCATGGGTACCAGCCTGATTTGTTTTGTCACTCGCTACTCAGTCTGGCCTGCAGGCAGCAGACTCTCATTTCATAACGTCACCTGTTCCGTAGCCATGTTGTTGCTGATACGTCATCAGCCAGAGCCACTCTATCGATGCTTCTCACTGTTAGCGCCAGTTCGAGACTAAACATTAGGTGAAAAGTAGGGGTGCACAATTATGAAATTATGACCGATATCCGATTATTTGACACAGATTTTGACCAATTCTTGGGGCTTGGCCCAAAGCCTGTTGACTCTTAATCCGCTGCCATTAATTAAAAGCGTACTGCCACACTTTTTGTTTGCTGGTGAAAACCGATTAAATAATCTGGATTATATTTTGACCGTTCTGATACCGATATGGCCAATTCCAATTATGCTACAGATTCTATCGTGCATCCCTAGTAAAAAGTAAACTATTTGATTCAGTAGTACAAAAAACTGACGACTGTGTGGGGTGAGTTTAGTGAATGATAAGGGGACGTTGCAGGACAACAGCAGTAGCTGTGTGGGGTGAGTTTAGTGAATGATAAGGGGACGTTGCAGGACAACAGCAGTAGCTGTGTGGGGTGAGTTTATTGAATGATAAGGGGACGTTGCAGGACAACAGCAGTAGCTGTGTGTGGTGAGTTTAGTGAATGATAAGGGGACTTTGCAGGACAACAGCAGTAGCTGTGTGTGGTGAGTTTAGTGAATGATAAGGGGACGTTGCAGGACAACAGCAGTAGCTGTGTGGGGTGAGTTTAGTGAATGATAAGGGGACGTTGCAGGACAACAGCAGTAGCTGTGTGGGGTGAGTTTAGTGAATGATAAGGGGACGTTGCAGGACAACAGCAGTAGCTGTGTGGGGTGAGTTTAGTGAATGATAAGGGGACATGGCAGGGCAACAGCAGTAGCTGTGTGGGGTGAGTTTAGTGAATGATGAGGGGACTTGGCAGGACAACAGGCTGTGTGGGGTGAGTTTAGTGAATGATGAGGGGACATGGCAGGACTACAGGCTGTGTGGGGTGAGTTTAGTGAATGATGAGGGGACGTGGCAGGACAACAGGCTGTGTGGGGTGAGTTTAGTGAATGATAAGGGGACATGGCAGGGCAACAGCAGTAGCTGCGCGTTGCACATTGCTACGACATCAAACTGGTGTTTTTTTTATCCCCAACCCGCAACACAGACCAATCAGAAGCCACGTCCATTTCACCCGTTTCCCTGTCTTTTTGGATTAATTATCAAATGACAAAATAAATCCACGGAATGCAGCGAATCAGGCTAATATTGTGATGTTATTGATTATTATGAAAAAAAAACTTATTTTTTTGGCTTTTTGCCTTTATTGATAGGGAACAGTCAGACAGGAAAGTGGGAGAGATCTGCGGAGTGACACGCGGCAAAGGCCGTCTGGCTCGGGAGTGGACCCCGCGGCACGCTGTCCGGCTGGCTCAGCAGCCCAGGTGCCCAGACGGTTGAGCTATAACCGTCCAGGGCCGATGTGGTTGATTTATCTTGGTTTTTCTGTTGTAGAGCTGTCAACTGAAAATGCAGCCCCCCTGCCTTGTCACCTGTAGCATTATGTTGAAAATGAGTGGAGATCTCCCCCCACTGGTGGCATCATGCTAGTTGTACTGCAGACTAGATGAAGATGAAAAGAGTTGTTTCCCATTATTTTTGCAAGGCAGATTGTATCAGATAATTAACATTTCACTTCCTACAGATTGGTTTGGTTGTATTATTAAGTCGATCGTGTGTGTAATAACTAATAACTGTCTTGGTAGAAACCACATAACGGCTCAGTACTTAGTGTGTGTGTGTGTGTGTGTGTGTGTGTGTGTGTGTGTTTTCTCCATCAGAGAGCTTTTGGCCAGCGATGCCATGAAGGAGTACAGCAGAGCCCGCGTCTACCTCGATGAAAACTACAAATCCCAGGAGCATTTCACAGTAAGGGCCATTCCATCAACTTTTCAAAGTCTTTGTGTATGTAGGCTGAAGGACTACAAAAATGACCAGATATTTCTGAGCCATATTGTTCTGATCTTTTGGCGTAGGAAAACACAATGTCCTCTATACGGTCAGTTACTTATTGCACGAACTTGAAGACGTGTGCTATGAGGGCCCGTGTTCAGAATGCACAAGAGAATCTTTGACGGCGAACTGCAGATTGAAATCACTGGCAGGCTGCACTTCTACTCTCCTTCCATACTTTTTTATTTTTTATTTAACCTTTATTTAACCAGTAAAAACCACAGTGGGACTGAAGTCTCTTTTACAAATGTGAACTGGCCAAGAGAAGAGGCAAAATAAATAATTAACACAGCAACAATTAATACAAGACATTAACAGGACAAACATGAAAACGCTCATAAATACAGTACCCACTACCGAAGAAGCTCAGAGGGAGAACAGGAACATCAACCAATAAAGACTAATGTATAAAAACTAAGTAACATAATTTGCTATGAAGGGTCCAAAGTTTACCAACTCCTGCAATGATAGCAGATGGCCACAAGGTGGTGGTATATACTTGGAAGTACCCTAGTATAGTAGTGGGTCACCTTGCTGGCAGGCAGCTCACACAGCTGATTCTCCTGTCTTGATTGCTGTTGATTAACCTATTTTGAGGTTAAGGTCGATTAAAAAAAAAAAAAGGCTTCAACATTTTTCAGACCCCCCCATCTCAAAATATGTAGTTCCAGGGACCCCCCAGAAGCAAATATTTTAGTTAAAAATGTAACGATATATATATTCAAAGATTTGTGCCACATTTTCACGATTTTTCTAAAATAGCAGACCTACATGCTCATAGCGCTTTGATCTGCTATTTTGTAATAGCTAAAGTATAACAGAATGCTTAAAACACAAAGGGGTTCCCTCCCGCCCAAAATGGATTAAGGAACTTAGCCCAATGACTCACATTGTACACGGACAATTGGATGAATTATTCTTTACCCATTCTGACCTGAGATCAGATTAAAAAAATGTCTGTTTGAAAATGATTTTTCAAAAATAGCAGACCTACAAGCTCGTAGCGTGCCACTCGGTGGCGCGCTATGAGCTTGTAAATCTGCTATTTTTAAATAGCTAAAGCATAACGTAATGCTAACACCAAAAGGGGTTCCCGCCTAAAATGGGTTAAAATACATTAATTTAACCCCCTCATGGCTAGCGACGTAATAACTCATTAATAGACATTATTTGAATCAATACTTTGGCTTGGGTGCCCACCTAGTTTATGTTAGTTGTATTTGTGAGTATTTGTGAGTCATTTGTGAATCACTTTGCCATACAATATTTTTCAGCTCTGGAATCTAATCTGATATTTGTCACCGTCTATATTGTCTTGTTTCTTGCAAAAGTTGAAGTTGTTTTTATGGATACTGACATTACTTAGCCAGCTAAGATGCATACATCTGAGGCCATTACCCGTCTCTCTCCATTCATGTTTTTTATATGCACCATAGCCAAGTGTCAGTTGCGGCACGTGGCCACTTGGTGGCGCAAGACATTCAGAAAGACTTGGCTCTAGGAAAAATGGATATTTTCCCTGAACTCGCCCCCTTAGAGTATTAAATTGGAGTTTTACTTCAGCAGATTAAAATGCAATGCAGACTACTATAGATGCCCGAGAGGAGACTATGATCTCTCCCCTTTTCCAAGAAGAACAGTTCTGTTGGGGGGGAGAGAGATGGATCGGGGGGCTGTTTCAGAATAACTTCCATTGACGTGGTCTATATAGATATGGGACCGCGTTACCAATCAGCGCGTGATCGCTCAGCTGTGTCTGTTTTTGTCGCGGTTATCACCATGCTACGCTGCACCTCCACACAACGCTCATAAATCACATCTCACCGCTGACTCACATTTGCTCTTTTCATAAACATATTACAAACACTATGGCCTTTTACAAAAAAATAATTATCTGCCATTTCACATCAAGCCGGGGATAATATCCCAAACATTGCGAGCTATTTACTCAGTGCCGTCTTTGTCTATAGATTAACCTTTGTTTTGTGTTTCCATTTTCATCAAATAGAGATTGCGGGGCATGGCCGCTTTCTCTTTTGTGAATCAATGGGCGTAAAGGGAAACATCTGATGTGCTTTCTATGATGTGGATATTGAAATCCTGGCAACAGTAAACACGAAGAGACTCTCCAGTCTGCCTCGCCACAGGACCTGCCATTTGGCTTAGATGACATCACTCATATTTGTTTCCTCAAACTTCGATTTTATTTACCCCCCCGCCCGTTTTGCTCCAGGGATAATTGTTTGTTGTCCGCCCTGCCTGTCAATTTTCAGATCATTTAAGTGGAAACGCCACGAATGGCTCCTCCTGAGCTTCCACTGTGTGTGTGTGTGTTTGTGTGTGTGTGTGTGTGTGTGTGTGTGTGTGTGTGTGTGTGTGTGTGTGGTCGGTCTTGTTTTTTCTTTCCTTCTGTGCACCTGTGTATTTCTTGGGAGTTATAGCTATAGTATACATAGTAGTTGAAATGAGAATTGTACTACAAGTCACTTGCCATGTTTGTGTTTGCGTGCATGCTTTGCGAGCCACCGCTGTGTGTCAGTGAAGGGAATATGGGGTAATATATTAACGGAATGACTGTTCAAATATGTGATATTTTGGATATTAGAAACTCTAAATATGTTCTGGTTACTTACTGTATACTGGATCTCTTGTGCACTAGTCCCTTCCTAACATTTTAGTCTAGTTTTTATTTGTTGATCGAAATTGTCAGTATATTTACTCTTGGTTTTAGTTATCATACCTTAGTTTTCATTTAGTTTCCATTTAGTTTTCGTCAGTGGAAAAAGTTAGTCAAAAAACATTTTTCGTCTTAGTTTAAGGTCACAAGCCGCGGTGAAGAGCAAACCACCGCCACTGCCCCAGCCCTTCTCTTTTTTTTTACTCACCACCGCTCAACGTTATTTCAACTCCGGTGGTCAGCTCACCACCGGAGCGGTGGTCACCTCACCACCGGAGCGGTGATCACCTCACCACTGAAAATCCGGACTATGAATGAGCCTTTAGTCTACGAAATCAACACTGTCCCCCAGGTCCGTCCCACAGAGCAGTGTGTATAACTTCATTGCCCGCTCTTATCAATACAAACAGAATGCCCACGTCTCTAATCCGTGTTAATCCTAGAGGTTGCATGATAGGAGGTCGTATCATCCTCTTTGCAGGATATATATATATAAAAAAAAAAGTATACACATCCTCTGATGACCTGTGTGTCTTAGACTTCAGTCTCCTAGCCTCAAGACATTATGTAAGCTATCAGTTATTCAGTACGGTCTGGAGCAGACAGAACTCCCACATGACATCAGGTGGGAACCGGCAACAGACTACCAAGGTGAAAGGAAAGGGCTTTCACAATAACATCACCGCTGTGTCCGGTGGCGGTAGCGGGCAATGGGTTTTAATGGCATTAATGTTTGTTAGCACCGTTTGTTTTACATCACCATTACATCACCTAATCAACATGAGTTAGACTTTAATATATTAGTGCCCCTCACTTCACACGGGTGTAATTGTTAGGGTAACGGGTACCGTCGCCCAAAGTCCATCTCGCCCTCGTTTATTTCCGCCGACCTCACGCCGACCGCTCGCTGTTCTTGTATTCTTTTTTTTTGTTTTACTGAGAATAAGGTTAGAAATAAGTTTAGGGTTAGGCATAGTTTTACTGGGGTTAAGTTTAGGAATAGGGTTAGGTTTTGGCACCGTTTTATTGAGGTTAAGGTTAGGAATAAGGTTAGGTTTAACCATTTGAACACAATTTACTTAGGTTACTTCTAGGAATACCAGGCTGAGCAGTTCTGCCGGATGTACGCCCGGAGTGAGTTGGTAAAAGGGCAACTTCATTGGTATTCTTTTTTGTGTGCCTGTGTGTACCACAGGAATTATTTGATTGGCTGAGCACGGAATGTGATGTGTATGATGATGTATTATGCTGTAGCCTATGATGATAAGAGCACACTCACTTCACGCAAGTGTGTGGTTTTTTTTTTGTATCTAGAAAGTTTGAGAACTACTGCTTTTTAGAAGGCATTTGTAGAAGCTGCCTCGGGTCGTGTTGGGTTAAGCCAGTGGTTTTCAACCTTTTTCATGTCAAGGTCCATTATTTTTGACTCCAAGGAACAGCACCACTCACAGGTGTGATTTTTTTTATTCTGCATTTGAGGACCACTATTTGATGACCTTTAGCCTCGCAGACCCAAAACATAGAATATGTTGTTGTCGTTGGATAACCACTGGTTGAATACCACGCGGGGGTTAGGCGGTTGTACCCGGCCTGTTGGCTTGTGCCTCCCATGGCGAGAGGTAGCGAGTGGCGAGCAGGCCTTCCCCTCTTGTCTTTAGCTCAGAGGCTGGGGGGTGGGGGGGTGGGGGGGATTTTCTGACTGACTGACACCCCCCCCCCCCCCCCCCCCCCCCCCCCCCCCCTTTCTCTCTCTCGCTCTCTGTGTGACTGAGCCCCGGGCCGGGGTGTTTTACAACCCCGTTAAGGTATACAGCAGGTAAAATGTCAATTAGGAAGGACCGCCCTGATAGCTCAACTCCCAATCCACTTGTTCCAGGCCATTAATATTTATCATGGGCCCGGCCCTGGGGCTGCCTGCCGTGTCATCGGGAATGATGTGCGCTAATGCTTGCCCTTATTACCACTTCCTGCGCGCGTGCACACTGCACACACACACACGGTAAAACGCACTCACACATGTGCGCACACACACACACACACACACACACACACACACACACACACACTTAGGCTCCCCTATCTATAAAAGTGTAACGCCTCTCTCTCTGACTCTCTCTCTCTCATTTAGCCTTATCAAGATATTCTCACTTGCAGACACCAGTGCTCACAGACACACACACACACACACACACACACAGACACACACACACAGACACACAGACACACGCACAGACTCAAACTCCCAGACACAGAGCCCTCAGTTGTTCCAGGGCATTTTAATGGGAAATTAAAGGCGTCCTGTATGTCTGTCTGCGGTCTCCTGGACAGGAAGCAGTGACAGGCCGCAGTAAGGGGATAAATCAGACACGGTGGTCTCGACAGGACAGCGCTGATGTGTGTGTGTGTGTGTGTGTGTGTGTGTGTGTGTGTGTGTGTGTGTGTGTGTGTGTGTGTGTGTGTGTGTGTGTGTGTGTGTGTGTGTGTGTGTGTGTGTGTGTGTGTGTGTGTGTGTGTGTGTGTGGGCGCGCGTGTGTGCCATGTGTTCTCCTACCATCCCAGGAGATGGAGTATGATGTCCATCACTGACCCTGACTGTACAGTAAAATCTGGATTGTTAATTTGTCTCTGGAAGTGTAAAAAAAAACGGACAGGTCCATTGAGTCGTCGGCGAGTGCACTTTCACCGACGACGTGCACTCCTCCTCAGAGGAGTCCTTTGTTGCGCCCTGTCCTGTGGAAGAAAGAGGGATGCTATTTTGATTGCCGAAAACGCGATGCACATGTTTGGTCCTGTCAGCATCCATTTGCATCAGTGTACTATTTGTATGCGCGATACACAGTCTAGATCCTATACCCGAGCGCAGACAGTCTGCTCCATTTGATTAACTACAAGCAGTCACATTGAACTGACTGGGACTTGTGTTCTGTCTGCTCCCACTGACCGTGAACAGGAGGTCATCTTATTTAGAGCAAATCATATGAACATAATTGGCCTATATTTAATCCTATATGAATATAGTTCATTACGTTGCTGACAAACTTAAATGGTGGTGATACACGTCTGGATTTAGGGGGTGCAGTGGGTGCACAGACCATTCAGAGGGGCTGAATTTAGGGGGTGCAGTGGGTGCACAGACCATCCAGAGGGGCTGAGTTCCATCCAACCCCTGTCATGTTGTCTTCCCTATAGGTTTCCTGTCTTTCATGCCAAAAAAGAGAGTTTAATGTTTAAAACCTTTTTTTTTCCCCCAAAAAAAGCTATTGTTTGTGTTTTACATGCCCGGTGCGTGGCCCACCCAGATATTATGTCTGTTTCCCTTCCATGCCCATATATGGAGTTTTCAGGCATGCCCAAATATGGAGTCTATGCAGACGTCATAATGTCAGAACAGGCCAGCTCCATATATGGACCCTGGGCAGGGGACTGGTCCAGAGCCCGGGCAGAGGTCTTTTTGGGGCGCTTCTAGCTTCGGAAACCCAGACGTTTTTATTTCCAGGGAAGAAAAAAATGCCTGGGACCGAGTCCACTTTGTCGATCACTCTCTGATTTCTGATCGTCTGCACCTTTGTTAAATTGATGCACACACGCACACCCGTACACATACACACACTCCTCTCTTTCTCTGTCGCTCTATTGAATTAGTCTCATGTCGTGCAGCTGCGTCTAGATTCTCCCGGCGGATCCTGCCGGATCCTGCCTATGCCATAGAAAGCATAGGTGGACCCCGCAGGCTAGGGCGGTTCTGGACAACCGTGGGTCCGACCGACTCGACACCGGCCACTGCACCCCCTGCGGTGGTGTGGAACGCGTGTGTCGAATTTGAATTATAATTATTACTCCCAGCGTCATGATTTGAAGAAAAAAATCATTTTAGCCAACAGCTTGATGAGGACCGTCTGAAAGAGGGAGCAGGTAGTGTATTGGTGCCATGCTCAAGGACACTTTTGGCAGCATACATGGCTGTGTCGACGTACACACTAACCCTCACAGGAATCCAACCGCTAATCTCTTCATTTACCACGCTTTTGTCTCACTTATACCCTATTACCATAAGCCACCCTGCCTCAACCCTAACCAAGAACCAGTGGACGTTGATGTCGAGGTGCATGCGTGCGTGCGTGCGTGCGTGCGTTATCCCATGTGGTGGCAGGCGGTTCCACTATAGCTGCATGGGAGGTGAGGGTATAATCCTACTTCAAGCGGCACGCATGTAATGCAATCATCAGAACCCACACTCAGCCACTCTGCTCCGCACCCAGGAATTTATGAACACTTAGTGTCTCTCTGTGCTGACAGGGCCTTCTCGTGTGTGTGTGTGTGTGTGTGTGTGTGGTATTACTCCCCAGCAATACCTGTCACCCGCGTTTATCACCCGTTTTAACGGCCTCCCATATGGTCACCTCAATCTCCCTTTTAATACTGATACAAAAATGGGTTACACGCGTCGCAGACGAGTATACGTACAGAATGAGACGGAGGAGGGGAGATGGAGAAAGTAGGGTCACATACGAGGATTGAAATGTTGGTTTTATACATGGAGGTTAAGTGGGAGGGCCAATTATCTCCTCTCTACCCCCTCTCTCTCTCCCTCTCTCTCCTCCCCTGCTCCCCCACCTCTCTCCTCTTGTGTTCTCTATATACCCCGTGATCAACAGGACTATAGGAAGGCAGCAGAGCCATAAGCAGGTTTAAAATATTGCAGACAAAATATTGGAGGGCTCTTATTTCAATATGGTGAGAAGTACAGAGCAGACTGAGTCCATTTGAAGGGAGTAGATGTCAGGGCGGTAATATTGTTGGGCCATAACTCTCTCGGGCCATCACTCATGCACTCAGGGGCATGCCCATAAGTGCATACACACACACACACACACACACACACACACGCCCGGGACACACACACGCCCGGGACAAGTGTTGAGCGACAATCAATGAATCTGCCATCAGACGTGAATTATGAGCGAGAGAACAGGGACTGGCTCTGTGAAAATATTTTGGCTGAAAATGTATATATAATTAATGGGTTGTGTGGAGAGGCAAGAAAATTGATGCATTTATTACAAGGAGCCTAATCCGAGGAAACTGAGCCTAATGGCCTCCTGGCCCGTCCACACACATGCACACACACACACACACACAGCATATTGAGGTGCACGCAGTAATGCACGCGCACATGCACACAGTATGCGTGCATGTCCAGCTCGCCCTCATAAACAGTGCTGCGATAAAGTGCTTGTGTGTGTGTGTGTGTGTGTGTGTGTGTGTGGGTGGGGATTGGTTCAGTGGCCGGTTGATCTGGCCGGGGAGTAAATCAGTTGTCCTAGAGCGAGGGAAGTGTGTGTGTGTGTGTGTGTGGTCAAGGGGTGTAGGGTTGGGAAGTTGTGGGGTGGGGTGGGGGTGTCGGTCGCTGGCCACAGATAATGATGTGATTCCAGAGCCAGGCAGGGGCCGAGCGCACCTCACCCCCACCGTCCATTATGATGTGCGGCCCCCCAGCCACCCTGAGCGGGGGGCACAGAGTGAAGGTGAGGCTGTCATATCGATCTTTTTAGCGCTAAAATATGAGCCACTTTACTCTGCTCCCCGGCGCAGTGATGTGAAAAATAATAACTCGGACCCAAATTAAAAATATTGATCGCTTAGGAGGTGTTGAGAGCAAATAAACACCCTCTGAAGGATTTTTATTTCCCCTCCGCCTGCCCTCCACCCTTAGCCCTTCTTCCCTTCTTCCCTCCCCCTCTGCCCTCCCCCTCTCCCCCACCCCGTCCCCCCACCCTGCAGAAGGGGCTGGGTCAGGGGATGTCGGCTGCATGCAGGGCCCACGGTAGATACATCTGGTTGGGGTCCTTGAGGCAGTTCCAGGGGGTCCCCAGCTAAATGATAGTTTGGAACCAAGTGGACCCTTATGGGACTGAAAACTCAGATGTCATTAAATGGGAGGTCCGTAGACTAATGCATGTCAAACTGGGGGTCCGTCTTAACCGACCGTGTACGTTCGTTTCACCATGTTTTCGCTTCGGCGGCAGTAATTTCACTTCCAGTATGTACAGTATGGGAAATGTCCATTATTGCCTGCATTGCATGGTCCTCCAGAATGAGAACATACTGGTGATTATCGCTTTGATAACGTTGGAAGTGCGGGTGTGATATACCGAGCTCTTTTACTCTGTGCTTGGCAGTAAATGGTGCATTTATATAGCGCCGCTTTACAGAGATTGTGCATTACATTCACCGAGTCTCACACACCCATTCACACAGATACCGGAAACCTCGCCAGGTTACCAAGTCGCCACGGCGAAACTTCATCAATGTCTTCATCGTTTGCTGTCTTCATCAGTGTAGTATGTCAAACTCACAGATGTTATAGTTCATTTCCAAAGTGATCAAAATTATGTTGTGCAATTAAATGGTCAGCTAGATGATGATAAAAAGGTGAGTATGTGAATACCAATGATAAGTAGGCCTACCATTTCAGGAAATGTTTACTAATGAATTACATTGTTTCGGTACTTTGGTGTTTTTAGCATCCCTACTTTCTCTAGTGTTAACTCTAAACAACTATCCTCTCTCTCAATTCAATGCAATTTAAATTAAGGTGAAGTAAAACTAAAATGCACTAAATTGCGGCGAGTCTGTGAACTGGCGAGTTCTCCTGATACCATTCACACACCCATTCACACATGGCGGAGGAATGTCTGAGGAAACCGTGCACGGCACCAACCTGCTCATCGGGAGCAATTAGGGGGTTCAGAGTCTTGCTCAAGGACACTTCGACACTAACTCTGGTGGAGCCACGGGTTCGAACTGGCAACCTTGCGGTTACCATCCGGTCAGTCTACCCCTGAGCCACCGCCGCCCCTCTAGTAGTCTCTCTACACCTAAAGAATGATAATAACCCCTATAGCTACCATGCAGTCTCTTTATTGTTCCCAGACACAAATGAACAAGCACAGGGAGTCACTCCCCCCTATCTCATCATCCACTCTGGCGCTGATTGATCGGGTCTTGACTCTTATCATCTGACATTAGCCTGGCTCCGTTCAGGTACCCCCCCCCCCCCCCCCCCACCACCACCACCACCCGTCCCCGCGGTCATAATTTTGCCCTGACTTTTTTTTATTCCTCGCCCGTAACGGATGAGCTGACACGGGGCCATCAAACGGGTGGGAAAACAATTGCCACCGGGTTAATTTTATTGCACCGCTCCCCCCCCCCCCCCCCCCCATGCATGTGCGAGCGGGTGGGAGGTTCCCTCTGCCCGCTGCCTAGAATGAATGACCGCTCCCTCAGAGTGGACAGGAATGGGAGGGGCGGGGGGGGGGGGGGGGAGGAGTGGTGGGTTTATGGCTAGGCACAGGGAACCAGAACCCACACACACCACACACACACACACACTTCAAATCTAAATTGAGATTCTCCTGACATGCTCAGAATTGGAATTTTGATCTATAAGCGAGGTGATGTTCCATTTAGTTGATGATGAAAGCTGCTATGTTTCCCGCTCAATTGCGTGGAACCCCCCCCCCCCCCCCCCCTCGTCCATTTGAAGTGGGTTAATGTCCGCACATGCTAAACAGCAGCGGACACACAGCGGCAGGACCCCATCGAGTCAGAACTGTCCTAAAACAAACTACTTAGGCCCCTTTTCCACTATGGGGTGGAACCAGAACCAGAACCAGAACTTTCCAGGACCCAGAACTACCAAGAACCATGTGTAGTTCCAGAACCAAGTTCTGCTTCCGTTTCCATATAACCAGAACCCAGAACCTGTTAAGTCTGCCCCCCCCCCCCCCCCCCCTATTCCCCCACTGCTGAGTAGCTCGGCCGGCAGGGCCCCCTCCCCCTTGGCACGGCCGGGGGGGTCCCGGAATACAGAGATATTCATGTTTAAATAATGACTGGTTATTATTCAACAGTGGTGGAAAGTAGCTGTATATAGTATTCTACTTAAATACATTTCGGCCATTTGAAAATAGACAAACTACAAGCTTGATGAGACACGTGAGCTTGTAGATTGTCTATTTTCAAATTTATTTGCTTTATTGTACTTTTTTAAACCAATAATATGAACATATTTTTATATGCCACATGTGCCACAGCTGTGGCAGCCACATGCCACAGCTGTCACATATATTTCCTATACATAATAGATATACTGTATATGCACATACTGTAGTTTATATGAACATGGATATATGCAGCATACATTATATATAGGCTATATTTGCCGATATGGATTTCCTTTCCATGTGGGGAGTGGGACAACAGTAAAACACCCGTTTTAAATGCATTCGACCAGTTGTTCTCCAACCTTTACCTGTCTACAATATTTTGCTTAAACTGCAAGAGAAAAATATATATCATATAGGCTATAGCTCATATGATAAATGATAACCCACCTTTTGAATATAGCATTTAACATTGTGTGGGTGGCAATTATAGTGCCTCTTGAGCAGATTGAGCAAATTGTGCCATAACATCCAGTCCAGTTGTAATGTCAATATCAAGAAATGTGCAAATACAAATCATTTAACCGTTGTGCTAGTTGAATTTAATTCTTCCAATGTGTAGTATTGTGTACAGCACATTTCTAGTAATGATATGCCTAATGCCTTGCCCTGAAAAAGAAAGAAAATTCTGTTCTGGCAATTTAGAATAGATTATATGGCGCTCTCGCGCGCGAGCACACGCACGCAAACACATACACGCACGCAAACACATACGCACACGCACACACACACACACACACACACACATCTGCAGTTAGCCTAGCTGTTAGCTGTAGTGTAGAACAACAACTGCAAGCAAACAACTCGTCGCGACAGCTTTATGGCTCTCTCTCTCTCTCCCTCACGCACACACAAGCTCTGTCTCTCCCTCTCTCGTGGCCATAGTGTTTCTGTGTGCTTTTCCAGGTTATTTTTATGTGTGTCCGCTGTCGCTGTGTCGCACTTAGGAGTTTAAAATGTACGCTGTTGTGTTGTGTGCGCTTCTCCTCGCTCCGGTCTCCTCAGTGCTCAGCCTCAGAGTGCTGTCACCTCAGCTCGACCAATCGAGAGCAGCAGCGCTGCTGGCCCCGCCCATAGGTTCCCAGAACTCAGCGTTAGTACTACCTCAAAAGCAGGGCCGAAAAAAGGTTCTGAGAACCTGGTCTGAAACCGTGCCGTACCGCGCTGTGCGCTGTGGAAACAAACCCAGAACTAAAAAAAATAGGTTCAGGTTCTGGATAGTTCTGGTTCCACCCCATAGTGGAAAAGGGGCCATAGTATATCTAAATGCTGCCGTAATACTTGGCTGGCTCCCACCTGGTTTGCACCACCACACTATTATTGATTTGTCTACAAGGACGTTTGCTCTGTTTGGGGCGGCCAATACTTGAATGAATAGATATTTGATGGAGCAGCACAGGGGAGGGAGAGGGAGAGCGAGAGAGAGAGAGAGGGGGAGGGGGAGGGGGAGGGGGAGGAGGGGGTTGGTTGGAAGAGGGAGGGAAGGATGGCATGCTGCCTGTTGACATCAGTGAGGACTGAGGGACCGCTGGCTGGCTGGGGCGGCGATGGCCATATCTCCGGTCCTCCAGTCAGTCGAGTAGAGCTAGCGTCCTTCCTCTCATCCTGGTGAAAGCTAATCTCTGTTCCGCTGGCGTTGGGGCCGTGTGTGTGTGTGTGTGTGTGTGTGTGTGTGTGTGTGTGTGTGTGTGTGTGTGTGTGTGTGTGTGTGTGTGTGTGTGTGTGTGTGTGTGTGTGTGTGTGTGTGTGTGTGTGTGTGTGTGTGTGTGTGTGTGTGTGTGTGTGTGTGTGTGTGTGTGTGTGTGTGTGTGTGTGTGTGTGTGTCCGAAACGTTTTAGCCAGTGAGCCAAAAGAGAAATTGGATGTTTGCCCAGTGTTGTGAGCTTGTACATTGGCTATTTTCATTACTTCTTAAACATTTGTTTTCTAATTTATGGAATTCCTTCTTCGATTTCGATTTATTTGATTTCTTCATGAAATTATAATAATAATAATAATATAATACAATCATTGAATTTGTTTTAAAATCATGCAATTTTCACAGTTTGGGAACCACTATTGTGTGTGTGGTTATATAGTTAGTAACTGACCGTCCATACATATTGATCGCCCCTCTCTCTCTCTCTCTCTCTCTTCCCCTTCATTTGCATGGGCCAGCTGACCGGAGGGCAGTCACTGGCCATTATATTCCCATTAGCTAATCTCTCATCTTTGATTTCCATAATCCTCCGCCTATTGAGAGGCCTCACAGCTCTCACAGACCCACACCCCCCCCCCCCCCCCCCTAACCCAATGCATGCGCGGTCCCTGGAGAAAATAGGCGGCACCCCCGCCTCACCTCACCCCAACACCCTCCGTGGTTCTAATCTCCACCCACACTACACCCACAAACTAATCTCCCCCCCAAAAAAAATCTGCACAGCCACATGCAACACACGTAGACATGCGTGTACGCATATGCATACGCACGCTCTCAACAGCGCATGAGCAAGTGTGTGTGTGTGTGTGTGTGTGAGAGTTTGTACTCGAGGCATGTTGCCACATGCACACGCTACTGCTTTATACTGGTAAGCTACTCATTGTAGTTTTTTGCATACACGTAGGTTAACATTTTTTGTTTCATACTGAAAGTTAGAGCCTTATTGGTATCTGAACAATTAAGTACATACAGTAATATAGGCTTTTATGTAATGTAGTCCTATTACATACAACGTTGAACCCTAGCCTCCAAACTCTAGTCCAGGGTGAACGTTCGGCCAAAAAGCTGATCTCCTAGATCACACAACACATTGTAAAACGATGCGTTTTGAGCTTGCAGATCAGCTATCCTTGGTGGGAGGACAATAAGGAGCGGACCACGTATAGAGCCTGAGTGACCCTGATCAAGTATATTATTTACAGCAGTGGTTCCACACAGCAAGGACCCCCAAATTGACACTATAAGCCCGCGGACCGCCATTTGAAGAGATATGCCAGGGACCCCCATAAGAGAAGATTTTTACGGCTCTAGCAGAGATTCTCAACCCGTTTCATTTCAAGGACCCCCAGTTTGACATGAATTAGTCTACGGACACTCATTTAATGGCATTTCTATCTCTGGGACCCCCAATTTATATTGTAAAATCAGTGGTGGGCCGTCAGGGCCAGTAAAGCCTTCTCTGCTGATGCATAGAAATGTGTATTTTATAATAAGTTTTTCTTTTTAACAAATATATTGTATTTATTTCTTTACCACTGCACTGTTTCTCACTCAAACAGGCTTCCATTCTGTGCAGGTACAACAGGGCTTGTTTTTCTAACTTGAGGCCTTCAGAATCTCCACAGAATCCCCCTTCTGTTATATTGAATGGGAGCAATATAGAGATTGACAGGTTCTTTAACCAATCAGATTTCTAGTTTGCCCTGCTGGGCCTTTTCTTTCAACTTTAGCTCTGCTATTTTTTTTTAATCGTTAAAATGTGCAAATCTTTGAATATATATTATTGTTTCACAGCTGTTGTTCCAACTCTGGGGAACATATTGTCAGATGGGGATATCGGACCTTGTCACATGAAATAGTTTGAGAACCACTGATATATAGAAAATGAAACTGACTTTTCAGAAAACATCCCGCTCATGATTTAGAAGGCTTTTGCTGCAGTATCGGACTCGGTTTAAGTGGAGAAGCTTTGTGTTTCCTTCACAATAGTTGTGCGCGGTGCGTAGCGCACTGTGTGTGTGTGTGTGTGTGCGTGCGTGCCCATGTGTTGTGCTGCAGTGTTCAGATTAGTGCCAGTGATCTGTGGCGTGGTGTCAGGGGAGGTGTTGTTATACGACTCCTGGCGTCTCTTTAAAGGAGCCTTTATTAACATGAGTGTCAGACCACAGCTTATCTGTCTATGCAACAGATTAAGCCCCTGAGGAACATGCTCATATTTCAGCTGCCTCCTCGCTATAGTCAGTCTGAGCGCTCCTCTCTCCTCAATGCACGTGGGAAATCTTCACTGAAAAGAAATAAATAAAAGTCCTTTGGTTAATGTATCTATCCATCTGTAACTGGATACAATTGTGCAAATACGTTTGTATGCGACTGTATACACTCTCAGACTGGAATTAAGTGATTTCTAACGGGGTTTATTTTTATTTTTTATGCACGCCGTTGTTAGTGCACTTCTCTTTTTGAGCTATAGTGGGGTGACCAGATTGGGCTAATGATGCGCTGATCGATTGAGTTGATCAACTCCATTACCGTTATTAAAATAGAGATTTTAATCCCCCAGGCAGTCAGAAGTTATCGCTTTGTCATGTAGTCTCGCTTTGTTGCAATTACCCATTTCTAACGATATGTCAGCACATTTCTATTTTAGTTTTAGTCATAATCAATCAATAGGTAGTCTCTTGAATAGTTTTCATTTATTTTTAGTCACATTTTAGTCACCTGGAATGTTTTTGTGTTAGTCTAGTTTTAGTCGACTAAATATCATGAGATTTTAGTCGACTAACTCTACAGTTGATTTAGTTGACTAAAATGTGTTCTGGCGGGCCTTGATGCCGTCGCAGATTTTACACTTAGCCGATTTACAAGCTCACAATGGGTCGTGCTGAGACACGACGTGAGCTTGTAGATCAGCTATTTTCAGCATTCAACCAAGTTAAAAATGACTTATACTGGATCTCTTGTCCACTAGTCCCTTCCTAACATTTTAGTTTAGTTTTTATTTGTTGACAAAACAGATTATTTAATATTTGAGTCATTATAATACTGGTTGCTAGATATAACCAGGCTTGTTTCATTACATGCCAGCTTGGAAAATCAACAATGGTGGACATTGTAAACAAAGTGGAAATGCAAATTTGGAACTGAAGACTGAAGAAGAGGAGGGATTATACAAAGTAGGGTAACATTGATATATGAGGACAAAAATCAGTTGAGCTTTTCCTGAGAGCAATTTCCATTAAAGCACCCATATGATATGAAAGTCTGATTGTTCAAAAATTGGTTATTTGTAGGGATAGAAAACACAAAGGAAATTGACTTTAAACCAACTGGAACTGCGTATTCCCATATTAGACATTGAAGCTCACGCATCGATATGCCGTTTGCAGTGTCATTCTTTGGGAGTGGGGAGGGGTGTCGGATGCAGCGATATGGATTATCTATCTATAGCCAACAACACGCTCAAACCTCCCACATTCTTAGTCCCGGGAGCATTCCGCTCTTCTTCCGTCCTCTCCTGGAAAGATTCATCCAATGGGCCAAATCAAATTGATCTTAATCGCCCTCCCTAGAATTCTCCTGGAGCGACAGTTTGCATTGATCGTAGAGCAGAAGGCCTCCCTCACTCCCTCCCTCCCTCACAAAAAACCCCTTCCCCCACCCACCCCTCCGCCACCCACTGCTCCAAACGAGCTGATAATTAATAAAGGCTGGCTCTACAAACAGTAGTCAACGGACACCATGATGGATAGGACGGCCCTGGACACCAACCAGTGCAACGCCACCATTTGTCCCCCTCCTTGCTCTCTCTCTCTCTCTCTCTCGCGCTCTCTCTCTCTCTCTCTCTCTCTCTCTCTATCTGGCCCTCTTTAAGGGCCCCGGGTGTCCATTATCCAGCATCATTAGAGATGCAGAGCAGCACCCACCGTGCTAATTAAATACCCACAGGTTGCCCTTGTTTTTCACCCGGGATGTTTTCTGTCAAGTATTGGCATGCATTTAATAATGCATGGGAGCCAAGTCACTCGTGGAGTATTTTGGGCTCAACCGAGATGCATGTAAGAACCTGGGCAGTCCACGACGATAAGTGATATGGATTGCAAAATTGCAATTGCTCATAAAGAGATGATATTCGGTGGCAATGCATTCATCATTTGGAACTCATGCTTCATTCTGGTCGCTGAGATTCACAATATTGTCCGCTTTCTTTCTAGCTATAATATGACTTGAGCAAATAATTGAAGACAAGTAAGTAGGCCGGGAGAGCCTTATTGACGTTATAATGACTCATGAGTCTCTCCCTGTTAAAATGTGCTAGACCCCTGGGAGACCTATTACTGAGGCGACAGTTAAGTAGCTCAGGGGTAGAGTGGCCGGCTGGGAACGGCAAATGTTCCCAGTTCGATCCCGGGCTCCCCCACAGTTGGTGTGTCCTTGAGCAACAATGGTGTTCACGTATGGAGTATAGCACGCGTTCACGTATGGCCCATAGTGCCATGCATAGTGCCGCTCGAAGCTGCAATACCACTTTCGGCCACCATGTCCATTTCGCTTCAAGCAGATGTTTCCACTGCAAGCACTCTAAAACCTTAATTTCTCCCGATTGCCTAAAACCTTACTTTCTCCCGATTGCATGGTTTCCTGTCCTTCGACATCATGAGTGTGTGTGTGTGTGTGTGTGTGTGTGTGTGGCTGGGTGAGTGTAATGCACAATGTATGTAAAGCGTGTTGGAAAAAGTGCTATATAAATGCACCATTTACCATTACTGCATGACTTGCCTCACCCAAGCTCTGCTACTCATCCGCTGAGTCCGTGGTATCCAGTTTATTCAGTCAAATAAAATGTATTTGGGCGGGCCTTGATGCTGTCGTAATGACGGCATCAATAGCCGATCTGCAAGGCCACAACGCGTCGTCTTGTAGATCAGCTATTTTCATCATGCAACCAATTGTAAAATGACTTATGCTGGATCCCTTGTCCACTATACTCCCTCAAGTCCCTTAACATTTTAGTCTAGTTTTTATTTGTTGACAATTGTCCGTATATTTATTCTCAGTTTTGGTCATCATAGCTTATAGTTTTTATTTAGTATCCATTTAGTTTTCGTCAGTGAAAAAAAGGTAGTCGATGAACAATTTTCGTCTTGGTTAGACAAGAATTATCATCATTACTTCCTAGCTACAGCTTGCATCTGACCAAACAATTACCCCATCGTTACCCAGTCCTCGTTGAGCTGTCACATGACAAACTGTCCAATGAGGGGCGACCAACAAAACTCTAGAGTCATTTGAACCTTGTTTTTAGTGTTTTTCTTCCTCTGGTCATGCACGTTGAGTAGTGACAGACAGGCTGGATCACTGACTGATCCATACCGTGTTAGTGCTAATGGGCTTCCTTTTAATCACCACATCCCCAGTGCTCTGTGTCAACACATGACTGGTTTAGAGCTGCTAATTGTGAGATATGGACATTTCCTGACCAGGGGGAAAGTGTAGCTATGCACACGACTGACTGTAACACCATGTGTTGGTGCGTGATTTGAGAATACCATTGCTGGGACCGGGATATTTCAACTTTTAATATTTTTGTTTTGTAAATTAATACAATGCATTGCATCGCATCGAGTTGTGAGCTTGGAGACTGGCTATTTTGGAAGCATTTTAAAACTGAAAGTGCATTGTCTGTGGGTTTTATATTAACCCATTTTGACTCGGTGGCGCGCTATGAGCTTGTAGATCTGCTATTTTTCAATAGCTACATTCATCATGTTTAAAACACCAAAAGGGGTTCCCGCCCAAAATGGGTTAAGTGCTTGTATTGTAACTGTATAGCTACACAGAACCATTGGGACAGTTCCTTTTCCTGAAAAGTAAATATATATATACATATATATTGCACATAGTGATATGTAGGCTACTGTTACAGTACGTTTTAACAGCGGGCGACAGCCAGACGCATTTGCATTATTTCGTCTATGGGACCCGGCGACTACCGGCGATATGCAGGTGAACGGGCGATGGTCGAAAAGTGGGCGGGGCAACGTCGCCCGAAAAGATAAAAAATTATTCATCTTTTTGGGGCGCTGTTAAAACGTACTGTTAGCATTGAGAGACTGTAAACTATTGCGGAAAAAGACAAAGTGGAAAAACAGAATGTGGATTTGTTGTTGAGGATTCTTTTTACGGGACTGATGCATATTAATGTGATCTGTCTAGGGAAGGAAGGGGGCCTGGGTTCCGTGTGTGCAGGGCCCTCTCTGGGGCCTCTTATATTGGGTGTAATTGCAGGGAATGTGGTCTATGAGTAGTGGAGGGTCGCTGGCCATGGGCTTGTGAGCCTGTCTTAATAAGAGCCAACAATGTGATCATTCCATTTCCTTTTCACTTACACACCACCTCACCTCACATGAGAGAAAGGAAACAAACATTGATCCACACACACACACACACACACACACACACACACACACACACACACACACACACACACGCACATGTGCACGCTCCCACACAAATACGCGTGCAAGGCAGGGTTAACGTTGGGACCCCATTTATTTCACTCTAACCATCACAATGACTCTAAATGGCCTTTCAAAAGCAGAGAGAGGAGGGAGATGAAAATAATCAAATCACACAATTACTGCTGGTCCTCGTTCTATAGTTAAGTGCATTTTTATTGTGTAACTTTTATCCCCCCCCCCCCCCCCCCTCCCTCCCCCCTCTCCGCCTGCTTTCCCTCCGATCCCCTCCATTTTTCCTGCCTCCTTCAGCAAGCGTTCCCTCCCTGCCACTTCTCATCTAATATGGCCATAATTGGGTTTGGTTCTTGCAAAATCAAATTTGGCCAATTGGGTTAGCCTCCTCTGAAATTGGAGAGGTCCCCGGGCTGGCATGGGTGGAGAGTTAATCTGCTTTTGTTAAGCCCCTCTTTCTCTGGGCGGCAACAGTGGGCCACGCCAGTTAAAGCATTTGCCTGTCGCTGTGGACACGCTCGTAATTTACCCACCACCTCAGCCACCCACCCGTCCCACCTTTCCCCAACTATAGACACACACACACACACACACACACACACACACACACACACACACACACACACACACACACGTGCGCGCGCACACACGGCGCAGCACCCCTTGTGCAACTAATGGCATTTGAATCGAGCATTAACGGGCTTAATTACTTTTAAATTGTCATTTTAATTTACACTGATATAGTATTGATCACACAGAGCAAGAGATTAAGGCCCTCAGTGGAGCGGTTGATGTGGAATTAAACGGGGGCCAGCAGGCAAGGCATGGGACGGCCTCCTGGGGCCTCTCCTCCCTCGCCTGCACATGGCCCTGTCCTGCCGCAGAGAAGCCAGAAGAAGAGGAATGACACCCCCCCCCCCCCCCCCACCCCCACCACCACCCTAATGAACTGGCAGCATGCGCAGACATGAATTTCAGGCCCCGCTGGAGAAGGAGGGAAATAATGGGGTTTGGGGAGCCATGGCGGGTTATTCATTCACTGCCATGCACCAATTCTCCTGTGATTCATCCCTGAGCCGCTCCCCCACCACCACCGCCACCACCGTAACGTGAGCCCCCCACTGCCTGTTTGCCTGCCACATACCCCGCCCGGCTGACCTTTCTCGTGCCTAAGTGTATATATCCCCCGCCCCACGTGCGTCGGGGAGTGCCCCGCCCCGCGCCAGGTGCCACATAGTGAGAGCGAGAGGGGTAGAGAGAGAGAGAGAGAGAGAGAGCGCGGGGGGAGAGGGAGGAGGTAGGGGTATGAGGGGGTGAGTTCACCCACAGGGAGCCATCAGGCTCTAATCCAAATACCCCCCCCCCCCTTCTCCCCACGTACGACAGTGGAAGCGATGGTCCGTGATTCTCGGTCTCATCCCGGCTCACGGCCCTATAGCTGTCGAAAGAAAAGGAGACGGCACTTTCCTGTGGGGGATTGATCTCCTCGCACAGGCCCAGTGTCACGTACAGCTGGTTAATATCAGGGGGGAGGGGGGGAAGAGGAGAAATCGTTATCTTAAATCCAAGCAATTTCTTTCCCAGCTACTATAGGGCAGGAAGAAAGAAGCCTGATGTTACTCCTCCTCCTCCTCCTGGTAACTGGTGTGTTGTGTTGTGGAGTAATTATAGCGTCTTGGCACCTGTCTCCCAAGAACAAACTCAAACAATCACACTCCACACACAAGTGCCTTTAATGACTGGCTCTTCAAGGGAAAGGAGCGCTGATGAGAATTAGCCCCATGGCTGGCCTGCAAATATGGAATAAAAGGAAAGACTTTCCTGTTGTGTTTGCCATCCCGGAAATTACATTATGGAGGGATTTCTTGTGTTCTTGTTAACTCACCCGTCGCCAAGTGCGTCCTTTGAAGCCTGTTTTCAAACCCGAAATCCGCTGGCTTCTGCTTTCTATGTTTCCAAAAACAAGCTTGGTTTGCGTCTGATTTATCTAAACAATTGTATTTCGCTTACAAAAAGTATGTTTTGGGAGGATTAAATGACAATCGCGAGACATGTTACATAGCGTATTTTTACTTGCTGACTCAGCAGTTTCCGGACAAAACGGCTTTAAAGTTAAATGTTGGATGGCACAAAACTATCCAACTAATTTACTGTCAGTAAATTTGAGGTCGTATTATTTGTTTGTACACTTGATTCCACTACACACAATCTCGGCACCCTCTCCATCTGTCAAACCCCATGCCAAAAAGTATTTTTTGACTCTGCTTTTAAATTTGACAAACAAATCAATGCAATAGTAAAATCCAGTTTCTTTCACCTCTGCTCCATCTCCAAAATCAAACCGTTTCTCTCCACACACGACCTTGAAAGTGTCATCCACGCACTGATATCATCCCGGTTTGACTACTGCAATGCCCTCTACACTGGGATTAGTCGGTCATCTCTGTCCCGTCTCCAACTGGTACAAAATACCACGGCCAGACTCCTGACCGGCACCTGCAGGACGAGAGATCACATCACCCCTGTCCTGGCCTCTCTCCACTGGTTGCCGGTCCAGTACAGAATCCAGTTCAAAACTCTCCTTTTTGTATACAAAGCCCTAAACGGGCTGGCCCCCTCCAATTGGAACATTGGCGTTTTCTGGAGCAAGGATGGTCCTCGCCTTAGCTTGCTAGGATTGGAGCTATTGCTTTAGCATCCAAGATGGCGACTAAACCGGAATTTATTTCATACAGTATATCATTGATGGATCAACGGGTCAATCAATCAATCCATAACCAAATGGACAAAGCGGTGAAGCCGACAATGTGACACTGTGTGAGGTTCTACATTTCTATTCCAATAGCTGGGTTGCTATGGCCCATGGCCTGGTCCCACGTCGCGTCCCTCAGCTATGCCTGGGACCGCTTGACATTCAGGCGCCGCGGCCGGCCCGGCGAGCCGCCTTCTGAGCAGCTAGCTAGACCGCCCCCCACCCCCACCCGCCCGCCCGGCCTGCGCAAATCTCCAATACTGCACAAACAGCCTGTTTGTCATCCCAGGCAAGGAAAACACGCCGCCAAAATACAAGTGAGCAACGTCAATAGAGACAGCTTGCTTTTTCAGCCCAGAGATACAGATCGAGAAAAGGCCTCAGTACTTTCTGCCACCCCCCCCATTCCCCCCAGCCTCTCTCTCTCTCTCTCTCTCTCTCTCTCTCTCTCTCTGTCTCTCACACACACACACACACACACACATACACACACACACACACACACATGCACACACACACACACACACACACACACAGTCACACACACACACACACACACACACACCTCCCCACCCCCCGGCTGCCATATGTGTGTTTGCCAAGGCCCTCTCTCCCAGTGCCATTGATTGAGTATTCACAGTATTGAGCCACAGTGTCTATTATTCATCGGCTGCCTGGAAGGCCCTGACTGGATACACAGACAAAACTCTCATTAAAACTTCTTCTGTCACTTCCTCTGATTTGAAAGCAGGGCTCTGGGTATCGAAGCCATCCGTCATGTGCTGAAGGAGCCCTTGTCTGGGGGGGGGGGGGGGGGGGGGGATGGTAGAGAGGGGGACGGAAGCAAAATAATTGATCATACAATGAAAAGGGAATAAACTCAACAGAAATTATTTTTACCTGCTCATTTCATAATAAGAATTGAGATTCCTTCATTCCTCTAAATCAGTGGTTTTCAACCTTTTTCATATAAAGGCCCATTATTTTTTGGGCATTTGAGCCACGGACCACCATTTGATGACATTTAGCCTCTCGGACCCAAAACTAAAGAATATTTTGTCGTTGTTGAATAAGATTTTGTCCAATTCCGTGCTGAATTGATGTTGGTACCATTAGGAGAGATGCAGGCAGGCAAACGATCAACATAACATTTCTATGTTGGTCAATGGACTCTCACCTTCCTACCGACGGCATGGTACAAACTCCCACTATAGGGGACGAGAAATGGGCGGAGTTTGGGCAGAGCCTGCCTTAGAAGGACTCGTTCTGGGCGCCATGTTTGTTGGCTTGCTCTGAGGCTACAGTGTTTAGTACAGCTAGCGACCAGTGACACCATTGACAGCTAGACTCACGACACAACAGATTAATGACAGATGTATGTATCACTATCTTGTTTATGGAATGAGGTTTTGCACCCTTGTTGACTTTAACAACAAAACAGCCAGAACCAAGCCAGATAATGGACATGGTGATATGGTGGCTTGACAAGCAGACATAGTAGTTGCTGATGTTGTTTATTATCATTATTTGCAGTCTTTAATGCCAAGTTATTAATAAATACAATATCAATACGTTGTACTTTCTGTAAATAAATCTATGTGGCAACTTTACATTTAAAGCAGACGATTATTTGTTACAAACGAAACACTAACATGCAAAACTTGTCAAAATATCACCACCTTCAGTTTGTGAGCTTGTAGATCTGCCATTTTCAACTGTGCTAATAATTTGGGAAATTAGCTTAATTTGTCACTGGCTGTCATTATTATTAGCTAATGTTTACAGATCCTCGTCCCATGCATTTACCTTCAGTGATACATGCAGACAAAATGTATTAATTTAATGTCGGTCTCCAGGTTTTCTTCAGAATACATATGACACTGATTTATACACACTGGCACATTAGGCCAACACAGTCATTGAGCATGCATGCAATATAAGAAGAATATGGATTAAAAACAACTTATTAGAACCACAAGGTAAAAACTGAGTCAGAAGTACTTTAATTAGGTGCAGACAAAAATAATCGCCTTTCCTCAGCCATGTAGTTGATCTGCTCATCCTTACAGCATAACATGTCACAGCTAGGCTTCAACTCTGTCTTATGATGGTGCTTGCAGTTGTAGTCAGTTTTACCTGAAAAGAACAACGTTTTGTTGCTTAGTTGTGTAACCAAAATAACAAAACAAAAGTAAGCTCGAGTGCATATTATTATTATTTCGTGTAGTAGGGGGCATGATGCCTCACGTCTCTCATGAACCACTTACGTGGCCGTTTAAGAATGATGTTAGAGTTGGTTAGATTTAGTGTAGCTACTGCAGTGCAATGATCTGATTAAACGTGATGTTGTCCCTTTCAGTGCATTGATAGCATTCGAACCACTGTGAACCACAACAACCAAACAATAACTGATAACTTTTTATTTTATTTTTTGCTACATAAACACTAAAGAGTTTATCTCAAGTAGCCTACTGATTATTATCATGGGATTATTATCCATGCAGGAGTCACTGAATAAGTAAACGTGACATGAGATGTCTCATGAGCCAAGCTAGGCTAGTCCAGTAGCACTGTCGTGTAAACAAAGGCTAGAACCATGTTATATGTAAATGGCGTGTAGCATTAACGTTTGGATTCTAACTTAACTGTCTGAAAATGCCATGAACACACAAAAATGTTGTTGAAAGTTATGTTCCAAGCCACACGATAGCCTACGACGTTTCTTTGATAACTCTGACATCTCATGTCCTCGTTTTGCTTCCACTTTGCATTGCATCTGACACAAGTAACACAACGCTGGACTGGCCTATGCCGTCACGTACAATATCTAAACAGACGTCAAAGATAGTAGAGAGATGAAAGATGGTAGGCCTATACACCAAGTTTTTTGCTAAACATAGATAGTGGATTGATGGAAGATCGTGTACACTGCCCGAGTTCAGTGCGTTCAGTGCTTGCTCTGACTACAGAGTGACGTAACAAACAACATGGCGGCCGAGTTATCCCCAAATGGTAACCATCTCGTCACCTCGCTCTTTCCCTATATAGTACCTTCAACAGGCAGCCACTGTAGACACTTTTAAACCACAGCTCAAGACCTACTTCTACACTCTTTACATTTTTTAAATTGCTTGTTATTCACTGCTCTAAAGCAGTGGTTCTCCACCCTTTTCATTTCAAGGACCCCCAATAGCTCTCAGATTGACAGACCGATTTGGAACCCCTATCAATGAACGCGGAGGGTTATAGAACCACTTCTCTAAAGCCATGATGCTTCCAATAACAAAACATGTTTTCATTCCTGTGTGTCGCATTTATAGTAGGATGTCCTTTTTTAAGATATTTTTTGGGGATTTTTTGCCTTTATTTGACTGGAGACAGCTAGTAAGTAGACAGGAAGGGGGGGAGAGATGGAGGGGGGAGACACAGCAAAGTTCGTCGGGATCGGGACTCGAACCCACGGCACGCTTTAATGCTGGCTTACCAGCCAAGGTGCCTAGACCGCTGAGCCACGGTCCAGGCCACATTGGTGTACTTCTGTTAATGTTGCCATAGTCTCGAGTAGCCAGACAACTATTCCACAATCTCTGAATGCTATAGTCTGGAACTACACCTCCCAAAAGTAAGACAGCTGATATTTCCGTTCGTGAAAATATATTTAAAAATATCTTTACATTTAATTTTTCCTTTTCCTTTTCTTCTAAGCAACAAGCTATATATGCTTAGATGTTTTCCAGTTATATTAGTATAAGTTCACGTGACTATAAAGACGAAACGGAAGTGGGGAGGAGGCTCCACTTCCGCTTTATATTTTACTTCCGTTGCTCCAGACTGTATGACGGAAGCATTTGGAAATTGCGAGAGGCAACAGTCTGGCAACGGGAGACTAATGTTGCCAGGGATGAGAACAACATAATTATAGTATTATTATTATTATTATAGACCGGGTGGAGAATCATCCCAGATGATCCCACTATTGATTGCTGACCTAATGTAAAAAAAACAAAAGACTAAATAAATGCGGTGCATTATGGATATGGACAGATATCCGTGTCTTGGCTTTGTCGTAGCGCACACTTTGAAGGGGACTTGGTTCGGAGAATTCTCCTGTGTCTCCGCCTCATTATTCTAAAATATCCCCGAATGCGAGGCAGCATACGCTCATGATTGATCTGAAAACCACTGATTTTATTTTCCCCTTTGAGGAAAATATTATGGATGGGTCTAAACAAGGCATAATTGGCCAAACCCACGGCAGCGCCCTGACCTGCCAAACAATTCCAGATCCCGCTCTCCCCCAAGGTTGGGTTGGCTGCCTCCCTGGGAAATATTGTGCATTAATTTCATTTAGTCTCCCCTCCAACATTCAATGGTAGAAGTTAATTAAATTGCTTGTCCATTGTGTTCATCCACTTACAAAGTTAATGATATTGTGCCGGGGAATTAAAGAGCGTTTTATAAAGCGCGCGGGATGGGAGCTGGCAGGCACTACATTGCCCAGTTGAACCCTGTCATTCGGCGGGCCGCCGGACCCCCTAATTAGCGGTGAAATGGATGCTTCCATCTGCCAATTTCCTGCCACGCTCATCAGTCGTGTAGTCGCTCCTCTAACCTGGCCCGGTGGAGGGGTCTAAAGCAATAAAACCATCACGGCAATGACATCCCCCCCCCCCCCCCCCCCCCCCCCCCCCCCAAAAAAAAAAAAAAAAGGAATATGCGTACATGATATGACTCAGACATTAAAAGAGCCCTCTTTAAAATGCCTTGATTCCCCCTCCCCTTCTTTCCTGACCACATCGTTGGCTTCTCCGGCCTAACACAGATGGAGGAGTTTGATAACTTTGTTAAGAAATTGTTCGATACACACACGGTAATAGCGCCTGGTTTCCATTTTCAGACAGCTCAGAGAGCGTGTGCGTGTGTGTGTGTGTGTGTGTGTGTGTGTGTGTGTGTGTGTGTGTGTGTGTGTGTGTGTGTGTGTGATGTCTTCTGATGAAACGGGCATGCAAGAGCCGCAGCGAGCGGGGCCGGCCAACGTTGCATATTTTAGCATTTCCATGAAATACTGGGGCTTATATACTGTACCCTTGAACCGCGTGGAACTTTTACATCACAACAGTCGCAATTAAAAGATTAACATTGAGAATTTCATTCGCTTTCATTGAGTTTGGGCACACAGTGCACCAATACCCACTAAAGGTATAGCAGTGGCCCTGTTCAATAAAACGGGGGGAGAAGAATGATTAATGCTTGTATATATTCCAGCTGCATATTTACTAATAAGACGCTGCTACATCAGCAGGTTTTAACGAGGACATAAAAGCAGGGGAATCAAAGTAAATGTGATTACACCTGTGGGTCTGCACGACCGCTGACCTCCCAATGAGCCTTCAACAAATGCCCTACAGTCTGTCTCTCTCTCTCTCTCTCTCTCAGTGGAGGAGCACAGTTTGGGTGCATGCGCGGTAAAATCTAATGAAATTAGAAATAATGAAGGACCATAGGTGAAGTTCAGAGGAAGTTTTTCCTGTCGCGACCAACAGTTAAGTACTAATAGAGCAGACTCACAGGAACACCATACCTGGCCCTGCACCCATTTAGGACGGGGAACGCATCCGTGTCGCTTTTAGTGTACTTTAACCAATATTTTAAACTTTAGCTGTTGTAAAATAGCAGATCTATACGATCTGCTATTTTGGAAAAATCATGAAAATGTGGGCGCAAATATTTAAATTCTTTCACAGCGAACCTTTTTAACTCAAATCGAGAGGTCTCTGGAACAGCATATTTTCAGATGGGGATTGGCAATCTCCTTGACATGAACTAGTTTGAGAACCACTGATACAGAAACATAGGTTTAGAACCACTGTTACAGAAACATAGGTTTAGAACCACTGATACAGAAACATAGGTTTAGAACCACTGATACAGAAACAGAGGTTTCAGGATTTTGAAAACATTTTGTAGAATCTGGTCTGTCCTAAATGGCTTAACCCATTCTAGACGGTAACCCCTTTTGGTGCAAAGCATTATGTTGTAATTTAGCTATTGAAAAATTGAAAAGGCAGATCTAGGTGCCGCGCTACGAGCTTGTAGAGCTACTTTTGAAAGATTGTGACAATGTGCCGCAAAGCTTTGAATATATATAAACTTATACTTATATAAATATATATTTATATATATAAACTTTTTTAACTCAAAAATATGCTTCTGGGTGGTCCCTGGAACAACATATTTTCAGATGGGGGTCGGGCCAATTACATATATTTTTGGGGGTCCTTGACATGAAATAGTTTGACAACCACTGACATAGAAACATGAGGTTTTTCAGAAAGACATTTTGTAGAATTGTCTAAAGGGTTTAAAGACGTGCAGATTGCAGAAGATTCATGCCAGAATCATACTTCTATACAAACACTACTTAGTTGTTGTGCACACCGAAAATAGCCCAGTGCGATGCGCCGTGATCTGGTACATAAAATGATGCCATGTTGGGTGCATGACACCACTGGTAAGCAGCCAAGTCAATAAAAGCAATCATAAAGGTTAGGAGAGGAAACAAAATCTTGGAATCTACAACTTGTCTGGTATATGGTTCATGAGAGTTAATTAAATTTGACTGAATCACAGGGCATTTGTGAAAATGAGTAATGGGCAAGTTTATATTTATCTATGAACTAGAGATGAGGTTAAACTGACCGTCTCCTCTCAGGCCCCTTTAAAAAAATATCTCATGCTTAAAGAAAAAAAGAAAAGCTACATTTACACAACCTACAAACTGATAACTTTTCACGCCACTTGTAGATAAATATCTATCTTTTTCTACATTAAAGAGGTCATGCCCATGAAGTATCTGGCCTGCTAAACTGACAGCGACTTAAGCATAATTACAAAGCACCGTCGGAGACTGTTCGCGAGCATCTCTTGTTTGTGGCGGTTGTTGAATTTGCTGGCCGGGTGTATACCAGAGCAGTCTTCTATAGGGTCAAGCAACCCCATGATTTACACATAGTTAGCCATGTTAGTGCTGTGGCTTTTATTAGAGTGGGTGGGCTTATAGGGTCAAAACACTGACGATATCAATCTGATGAAGACACCAAAGAGCGGCGCTGACTGAAATACAAAGATCCAACACTAATTCAATGACAAACGGCAAAGTGTAGTATCGGGGACAATTACGTGTTCGGAAAGAGAGGCAGCAAACCTCTCAAACAAGGTCGACTTCTCAGCCCTAATTGTAGCGGACATCCAACATGTAGCAACATGGCATAAGAGACCTTCCTCTCTCTCGTATAAGGAAGTATAATCATTTGAAAGCGATCTTCAAATGAACCCACGGCCGAGACCAACATGGTGAATAGCCACTTTCTTTAAATAAAATATGTTGCCTGGGCTTAACGAGATCATCTTTTTAAAAGGGGGGGGGGGGGGTATGAGGATGATGAATATTTGCTTTATTAGATTGTTCCCAAAAATGAAAAATCAAAGTCTGAACAATTGAGGTATCCATTAGTAATTAAAGTGACATTACCTCCGATCTCTCCTCTCTCACAGGCCCATGCAAACGGCTGCCAGGGCCATTATTCAATTGTTTCGGATGCTGGGGGATAAAATGCCTTTAATATACTTACGCTCATTAATGTAAATCATATTTGGCTATGGATGTCCAATAATCAAAAAGAATATTTCAACTTGTAATTCTCTGTCTGCAAAAGAATTCCCATTAGCGAGAGATGCCCCATGCAAATGACAGGTCTTTTGAAGTCCATTGATTTTCTTTTCTCTTTTCTTTTTTTTTTCACTCTGCATTTTGAGAAAGGCTCCTAATGTTGTCACGGACTGTTCATCAATCTGCATTATTATCTGATTTAATATTGCCCCTATTCATGTGGCTTCATTTGTGATAGAACAGATTGAATTAGAATCATACAGGCCTCCGGGGAAAGAATGGAAGCAATACCGTTTTAAGTGATTGCTGCGGTTATCCACAGAGGCCGCATAGAAGTTTGGCATTGAAAAGTTGCATAGTTATGTAGCCGTTATTCACATGTCACATGTCAGACTTCCTTTAAAGTTAGCAAACATTTTAAATGTATACGTGTATACAGCATACGCACGTACATAGACTACTGTTGCACCAGGGCTGTGCAATAAGTGACCAATGGCATTAGCAACTTTCCAACGTGAATAATGTGTATTGAGCGAGCGACCGCCTTCCCCGCGGACGCTGGGCCAGCTCTCAGAGCACTGATGTCAGTCGGCGAGGTCATCAGTCACCTTATGTATACAGAGGCAGCTCTGTGATTCTGTCCCTGTCCCGCGCTGGGCCGGCCGGCGTCATGTGGCCTTGTCATGACAAAGTGGCATCCTTGGCTGTCCAATGAGATACAGCTCTATCGTAGGAGTCCCGTAATGAAATATATTAGTTTGCCGCATCTTAGACCGAATCAGTTTGTCACTTGTAAGGGTGAATTTATTGGGATGTTCCCTGCATCCACCTCGCTTCCCATTTCTCTGCATCAAGAGGCTTTTTTCCAGGCCCGACCCTTTTCGTACAAACACAACTCTTCCCCAAGTGGAGGGCAATGTCGTCCAGAAGATCATAGCCCATTTCATGAAACGTCTATAAATTATGACCGGGGGACAATCAACAATCCACCCCCCTCCCCCCCTGTTGTCCCCTTGGACCTGCAAACCCCCGAAACAATAGCTCTGCTGGAGAGGACATTGTAGGAGGAGCCAGCCTGATCTCACAGAAATACGTAGACTGCATTGAAATTGTAGTTCCGTGCATGTACTGTACATACACCACCAGAAAACCCCCAAAATCTGTACATAATATACTACTACTGACGGAGGCGTGGCTTTCAACAAACAAACACGGAAAGTGCTATTTTACCGTGGCTGGTTTGGGGCTCATGGGTGAGTTCGGGTTTTTATCATTATTTACCATTCTTGTCCCTCGGTCTCGGTTTGCAACTCGGACGGGGCTGAAGCTTTATTCATAGTCTAGCTTTTCGGTGGTGAGGTGACCACCGAACTACAACATGACGTCACGAGCCGAGGTGAAGAGCAAACCACCGCCCCAGCCCTTCTCTCTGTTTTTACTCACCACCGCTCAACGTTATTTCAGCTCCAGAATATGAATGAGCCTTAAGTCGGCTCTACCGAACTTCGCAACACTCAACACGGCCAGTTCGCCGGTGTCTCTCACGTCGTGGCTCAAAGTGAGATCGGGTTGCAGCAGCAGGGGGTTTCACATTTTGAGTCCCCTGTGGGGGGAGGGTGGTGTGGGGTGGGGGGGATATTTTTCATATTGAGAAAGAAAAAAAAAAACTAGAAAAATAAGCAGCTTTCTCTGTGTTCTGTCTGGGTACGGTACGAGTGGCGGTTCTCAGAGTACAACACAGAGACCACGGGACCGTGAAGCTTTAAGAAGGAAGTCTGCGGGAAAAACACAGCGCAGCGGCGGCTTGTCTCAGCCTTAAGACCCTCGCCCGACGGTCCGCTGCATGGCTCTTTGTGGCCCCCTTTGTCTTTATGTAAAAAAAAGAAAAAACACCAATGCTCGCCGATGATGTGTTATGTAAAATTCCCAGAGGCTTGATTTAAAATGGGCTGGATATCCTCTCTATGCTAGCTTAGTTATACTCCAGTGCATCAGGCCCTAGTAAAGAGAGCACATGGGGTGTCGCATGAAAAGCAAAATGTAAATCGTAGCCTCGACGTCTTAGATAACCAGAAATTATGTCATGGGCTCCCCCCACCCTAACCCCACCCTTTTTATTGTATGATTAAAATAATAAATTTAAAGAAAAAAAAAAGCTGAACAGCAGACTCTTTTCCCCCTCCGCAGATGTTTCTTCCATCAGTACAATCGCAGCATCCGTCCCCCTTTTCACGTGTTTTTTTTTTTTTAAGATGGGAGTGAGCATGAGGAGCGATGCCATGCAGGGGCCAGAGTGGCAGACAACCCAAGTTAAGTCTGCTCTCCTGTAAATACAACACACTCCCACACAGAAGAAAAGAGGTCTGCTAGTCTGCCCCCCACCCCTTCTCCCCTAACGGCTCAACAGATGACCAGGTGGCAATGCGTTGCATGTAATTAGTCACATCATGCGAGGAGTATAGGGTTGCAAGTATACAGGGTTAGAAAAGTAATCGTACAGTATGGCCCTTTTATGGTTCAAAATTAATTTAAAGTCAATAAACATGGCCGAGTAGGATTAGGGTTGAAATGCAAAAGGCCGTTTTCCCGCCATGATCAATTCTAACCCCCCCCCTACTCGGAGGTTTATAACGGTCACATGAATGCCAGGAAAAAAGCCTTCATGCTGTCAGAATGCATTTTCTGAGGTTTATATAGACCTCTATGAGATGTACTGTCATTTTGCTCAGAGTCAAGTGAAGCATACAGTGTTGAATTCTAGGCCACGGACCTCATGAAGAACCTTTCATTTCCAGGCAGCCCATGCAAGGCCAGGAGGAGTGCTTTGAAAGGAGGCTTCCCGTTAAGCACAGGAATGTAAATTAGGCAGTTAAAATTAAGAGCTTGAATCTAACTAAAAGAGCATAACATCCAATCTAATTAGGGGAGCGCTTTAATGAGCGGGTAATTAGCTAAGGAGCGGTGCACACAGGGCCTGCATTGTGGCATGAACTTGTGTGTCGGGCCCTGCTGACTGGGGCACCCTTTGTGTCAGATTAGTCCCCGCCTGGGAAGAATTACCCCTCTCTGAAATATGGTTATATACCTCGCTCGCTCTATGCCTTTATGTAAGACACCGTTTGGATATCCTTCTGGGGGTCAGCGGGAGGTTTCGGCCTGCTCATCAAGTTAACTTTGGGACGTCTCCCGCGAAATCATCATGCAGCGAGTATAACGGTAACAGTTTAAAAATCATTACAGAGTACAGAATAATGATTAGATCAGAATAAAACCGCTACGGTCTACAATTACATCACCAGGAGGACCAGGACGTATACACACACAGATCATTTGCATGATTAAAACGTATGGTTCAGTATAACATTTTGTCTGCATTTAGCTGAGATTTAATTGCAGACCAACTTAACCGTATAATCTGAACGTCTTAAGGACAGTTCGTCAAGACTTATGTTGATTAACGATGGACACATATTATTGGCTGTTACACTGATCAAACCTGTGACCCTTTTTTTCTTTGCTCACGGTCCAGGACACTGCACCCGCATGCCAAAATGAAAAACAAAACAAGGGCAACAAGCACCAACCAATGAGCGGATCGGTTGAGAGAGAGAGAGTAGACCTATATATATATATATATATTTACTTGCTATCTTGACCTCCCAAGTGACTGCAATCAAAAGAGATGAGAGTGTGTGTGTGTGTGTGTGTGTGTGTGTGTGTGTGTGTGTGTGTGTGTGTGTGTGTGTGTGTGTGTGTGTGTGTGTGTGTGTGTGTGTGTGTGTGTGTGTGTGTGTGTGTGTGTGTGTGTGTGTGTGTGTGTGTGTGTGTGTGTGTGTGTGTGTGTGTGTGAGAGACAACAACACAGACAATACATCATAAAGCGGAGGCCGCCCAAAGCGCACAACGCAGGTTTTCATCAGGCATGGTTCAGGCCCTGGAGATACCCGTACGCGGCTCACTGCTATAGCGTTAGCATCCTTCTCTCCGCTCCGCCCCTCTGACCCCCCCAGAACCTTAACAGAGACTGTATTAATTTTCCTGACAAAAATCAATTGGCCAAAAGGGGCCGAGGACTATAGGGAGAAAAGCCTCATTACTGCAACACACGGCACCATAGGCAGAAAAGCCCACCCTCTCATTGGGAGGGCACGGCTGTTTTTATGGGGTAATAGTTTAACAGGGGGGGACTGGATGGACAAAAGGATTGTTTGTCCCCCACATGCACCCTGAAGGAGCCGTTCTAAATCAATTGTCACGTGTGTGTCCCGTTTAATAGCATTAGAAAATGAGGACCTAAAGATAATTTTGGGTCTATTTGATATGAATATATCACAAGGCGTATGAGGCTAATTTGTTTTGAAAAGATGGCATTTTAATTGAGACGTTAAGAGACAAGAAGGGGAAAAAAGGAAAGGGGAAGAAGAAGAAAAAAGTCTAGGCCAATGCAACGCATATGACTGCAAATTCCCAACCATGTGGATGTTTCTTTTTTTTTTTGTCTATTTATATACTGGCTGGCCAAACTGAGAGGGAAAACATTTCCCCCAAATCAGATTAGGAAACTGTGAGCCTTATGAATTAAAAGACTGTTTCAACGGGAGAGCTGTGGATTTAGACCCAAAGACCTAATAAGTCCTATAGACTTGACAAGAGGAGAGAAAAAAAACTAACTAATAGCACAATAAATGTGCTTTATGGACTAATAAAACGTATATCACAGATCCTGGATGTGACAACACTTGACCATCTGGGGGGAACGTGTGACGCTGTCACCCTGACGGCTATAGCCTATATGCAGAAAGGCATTGTGAGCAGAGTGGTGGATGGGGGGGTGAAGGCATCATGAGAAAGCAGTGGTGGGACGAGCAGAGTGGTGGATGGGGGGGGTAAAGGCATCATGAGAAAGCAGTGGTGGGACGAGCAGAGTGGTGGATGGGGGGGGTAAAGGCATCATGAGAAAGCAGTGGTGGGACGAGCAGAGTGGTGGATGGGGGGGGTAAAGGCATCATGAGAAAGCAGTGGTGGGACGAGCAGAGTGGTGGATGGGGGGGTAAAGGCATCATGAGAAAGCAGTGGTGGGACGAGCAGAGTGGTGGATGGGGGGGGTAAAGGCATCATGAGAAAGCAGTGGTGGGACGAGCAGAGTGGTGGATGGGGGGGTAAAGGCATCATGAGAAAGCAGTGGTGGGACGAGCAGAGTGGTGGATGGGGGGGGTAAAGGCATCATGAGAAAGCAGTGGTGGGGCGAGCAGAGTGGTGGATGGGGGGGTAAAGACATCATGAGAAAGCAGTGGTGGGATGAGCAGAGTATTGGATGGGGGGGGTAAAGGCATCATGAGAAAGCAGTGGTGGGACGGGGGGTTTGGAGCAGAGTGGTGGGATGGGGGGGGTAAAGGCATCATGAGAAAGCAGTGGTGGGACGGGGGGTTTGGAGCAGAGTGGTGGATGGGGGGGGGGGGGGGGGTAAAGGCATCATGAGAATGCAGTGGTGGGACGGTGGGTTTGGAGCAGAGTGGTGGGATGGGGGGTAAAGGCATCATGAGAAAGCAGTGGTGGGATGAGCAGAGTGGTGGATGGGGGGGGGGGGGGGTAAAGGCATCATGAGAAAGCAGTGCTGGGACGGGGGGTTTGGAGCAGAGTGGTGGGATGGGGGGTAAAGGCATCATGAGAAAGCAGTGCTGGGACGGGGGGTTTGGCGTGAGCGTGGTCACTAAGTAGGCTCTATGTGTTTAACCCATTTTGACCTGAGAACAGATTCTACAAATGTCTTCTAAATTCTATGTCAGTTCTTCTCAAACATGTTCATGTTCAAGGAAAATCGTGTAAACGAAATGTACACGATTTTTCAAAAATATCAGATCTACAAGCTCATAGCGCGGCACAGAAACACCAAAAGGGGTTCCCGCCCAGAAGGGGTTAAAATGTGCTGCACAATACCTGCTAATTCTATTAAGTGCTGGTGCGGCGTGGCAGTGTGGTTACGGGGTTGATGTAAATGGACGGCCGGTTGACTAAACAATGCACGAGCATTAGAATAAGGTGATTGGATGACAGAGTGGAGTGGACGAAACCTTAACCCGTTAAGGACGGGAAACGCTATATCCCTTTGTCGCTTTGGTGTTTAACCACTTTGACCATTATTTAAAACTTTAGCTGTTGAAACATAGCAGATCTACAAGCTCGTAGCGCGGCACTCGAGCTTGTAGATCTGCTTTTTTTTATCGTGACAATGTGACGCAAATCTTTGAATATATATTCTTATTTCTTTCACGGCGAACGTTTTTTTTTACTCTTTGCTTCTTGGGGTCCGTGAAACAACATATTTTCAGATGGTGGTCGGTAGCCAAATTACATATACTTTTTGGGGGTCCTTGACATGAAATGAATCACTGACATGATTTATTCTACATGTTGCAGAATCAGGTCTCGGGTCTAAACGGGTTAAAGCCCGGCCACCCCCGGGCCTTGCCAAGTCCATTATGTGTATTGGAGACATCTTGAGATTCGTCATAGGGAGATGCGAGTTCCGTAGTGGCTCGGTGGGGGGGGTGGGGGGTACACCATCGTTTCGTTAGCGCTCCTCATTGTGAGAATGGCTTCCACCTTGCGACACCCAGGTGGAGGTAATGCAATGAAATGAGGCCGTCACCCAAAACAATCCCCCATAAACAGGCCCTCTTTCCAATCTTTGTCTGGGACCTTTGGGCCGCTTTAAGAAGCCGTGTGCAGTCAACTTGTTCCAAGGACAGACAGGGTCTTGAGTCCCGCAGTACTGTAAAAGTCTACGTGTCAATTTACACTCTTGTACACTCTCCTGTGATGGAATTGGTTCATACTGAACATCTTGTTAGATGGGGTACATTTTTACTTGCGCCAGCAGAGTGCGCAAGTAGTGTGGTCGGCTGGACCGAAAATGGTATGTATGTATCAATCAAATCAAATGTATTTATATAGCACATTTAAAAACAACTCATTGTACCAAAGTGCTTCACATAGTACAATACAATACAATACAATACAATACAATACAATACAATGCAATGCAGAAGACAGTCAATAATTAAACAGGCAATTATAACAAAGTAATCTAACATAGTGCAAGTTCATGTGGGGGATTCAAAGGCTTGTGATATATAAAAAAAAGTTTGAAGTTGTGATCCATAAGCCTCTGTAGGGGGCTTCGTCAGCAGACACAATCAGCAGATAAAACATGATTTATTGTATATGTATCGTGCATTCCTAGTATAAAATACATTATTTTAGAGTTTGTTTTCTAGTGCGTATAAATGTATGGAAGCTATATGCGAACGTTTGTCTTTTAATTGTGAGGACTAATGAGCATATTATCTAGACATTAACCCCACCATTATAAAGATGTCGTGGCATTCAATAAAGCATGTGTTCCTGACAGCACATCTGATTGACCTTTTCTGTGCGTGCGTCTGCCTGTACGTGATTTGACGGAGGAGGGAACTCCAGGGATTTCTGTGCAATGAGATATAGAGTTGGGAAATCAGGCCTTGGCTTTTTATCCGATGTGCTGTCTGGAAGGCAACGAAACAAGTAGTATGTTGTTGTTGTGATTTTCTATAGTGGATTCAAATGCAAATGTGAATCCACTATAGAGTATAGGTCTGCTATTTTTGAAAAATCGTGAAAATGTGGCACAAATTTGGAATACCCGGTATATATTTTTTCAGAACGAATGTTTTTAACTCAAATCTTTGCTTCTGGGGGGGGGGTCCCTGGAACAACATATTTTCAGATGGGGGTCGGAGGCCAATTACATATAATTTTTGGGGTCCTTGACATGAAATATTGAGCACCACTGACCTAGAAACATGGGGTTTTTCAGAAAACTGGAGGATTTAGATGATTTTTTTTAACGGGGTTGAACTGTCTGAGTTGCTCCAGTGCCTCCTTTTCTCCTTATGCAATACATTTGTGTCGGATCTGTGTGTGGCATCCCGTCTGAAGAGTGGCTTATGCTTGTGTTGTTGCTGCTGACGCATAGCTAAGAGCGTCATAAGCACGCGCCCGTCCTGCGCTGAAGGTAGAAGATCTACAAGTTCTCTACCTCTCGCAATGCACATGCGCTTTGGGCTTGTACATCAGTGTTTTTCCCGCAGCTAGTTGAATCTACTGATTCATAACTTTAGGAACGATCCAACGTCCGATTCAGACACACGTGCATCGATGCAGTCACATCGTTAATGTTAAAATCGAATACCGATTCATATGAATATTTTTTTCGCCACTAATTTGTATCCATAGTAATAAATGTTTCCCTTAAAAACCTGCACTATCCACAAGTTTCACACATATTTAATATATTTGATAAATAGTCACTGTCGATTTCAAATCATTGAATCGTACCGTATCGCCATAATGAACCAATATCGTCCATGTCAACCATAAGCGGCTAGACACTCAGGCGCGGAGCCAGGAATTCTTTATGAGTATAAGGCATAGCCAATACGAGGTAACACTGTGTGGGTTTATAGTTCAGCTCAGCTGTATTCTACATCTACATGAGAAAAAGCAGCAGGCTGCTCTGGACCAGAGCGCACAGGGGCATAAAGCGGTGTTTTTTAATACAGTACCTGTCCTGCAAGGCGAGTAGGGGTGATGTGATGGCCCCATACAAAGCCATGAATTAGTATTTCTACGGCCGAGGGTAGCTTCACTAAATGGACAGGCGATTGTCTGTACGAGTTGTCAATGGAATGCAGCACAGCTATTGTTGTCCGGGGAGGTGTTACATTCCATTTCTTTGCCGGCACACTTTGGCATTTCAGACGGCACACTAAAGTGGCACACAGGTTGGAAAAAGTTAGATGACTGCTAAATGATGACAACGAACATACTTTTATTTTGTACTTTCATGAACCACAACTCCACAAGCACTGCACCAGATATAATGGAGCCTACATGAGAGAAAAAGGGAAAAAAGCCTCTTGTTCTATATTGAAGCCAAGATACCACAGCTGCTTGTTGTTATGTGCGTAATTTTCCATTGATTTCAGTATAGTTTGGAATTTTGTTAGATATAGTGTTGTTGGTAGCTCCTCCATAGCTGACCCAATTGTCTCTGTAGAGACCGACAGGCAACAAAAGCAGCAACAGGGACTGACCTCTGGTTCTTCCCTCTGGTTCTTCCCCAGCGCGGGTGGTGGTGGTGAGCGGGGCTGGTGTGATTGCTGCCGGTCAGCCGGTATAAGCAGTGCCGGTAGCCTATACCCTACCGCACAGGTTTAGGTGTCCTCGCGTCCAAAATAAGTTTACCCTGGCCTGGACAAACTTTTTTCTTTCTCCGGTGCTGCTATTGCTGTGTCTCTGCTTTGCTTTGCTCAAATGAAGATTAAGGTGAGCATTGGCACCTATTTTTATATAAAGCCATTGCTGGGATGGTCCCTGACTATATTTGCTCCATGATGGAACTGAACAATAGCACCTATCAGACCCGCTCTAGTGATTTCTTAAGGTTCCTCGGGCTCAGGCAGAGTTGGGCAAAACAGCTATTTCTGTCAATGGTCTAACTTCGTGGAATGAACTCCAAAACTCCTTAAAACTGAGCTCGCTGCCATCCTTCGGTCAGTTCAAATGGATGAATGGAGAATCGGGATGACTGGACGTGACAATGGAAGTCTGAGGACGACCTAGACTCCTAGAGAGAGGAAGTGAAAATCTGTGTTTCTTTTTCACCGCACTGGAACTGTAGTGTCATGAGACACAGTTGTGAACCGTAATCATTATTGATATTAACGATATTAACGAATGTTGGAAAATGTATACATTTCTCTACTGAATAAATACATATATTCCAAATGTGTATCTATTTCCAGTTAACATACACTCGTAGACACGTGTGGTCATTCCTCTACTCCACAAACTGGCCACCCAACACTTTGTTATAGTGGCTTGGGGACAGTAGAGCATTGCCCCCAGAAGTTGCACACTGACACCCTAATGGTGTGTGTGCCTGTGTGTGTGTGCCTGCCTGTGTGTGTGTGCCTGTGTGTGCCTGCCTGCCTGCCTGTGTGTGCGTGCATGCGTGTGTCAGGCCTCCCGAGGATTGGCCCGATTCTCCCCCTCATGCAGCACAAGACTGCGGCCGGGGGTTTGCGACCTTGCAGAGAAATTATTACTTTTATGTTTGCTTTATGGCTCATTTTTCACATTAAACGTGGAAAAATCTATTCAGAGGTCACGGAATTCCTGCTTCTTTTCGCCGGGCGGAACTCATCTCCGCAGCCCTCGGTATCGATAAAGCATTCAGCGGAGCAGAGCGCGTGGCCCGATGGACTGGACTGTCCTCCACGCAATGACTGTTGTTTTCCTCGACTAAAACTCAGATGAAAAATGTCCGTCGACTGCCTTTTTCCACAGACGAAAACTAAATGAAAACTAAGCTATGATGACTAAACTAAGACTAAATATACTGACGATTTTGTCAACAAATAAAAACTAGACTAAAATGTTAGGAAGGGACTAGTGGACAAGAGATTTTACACTAGGTTGCATGCTGAAAATAGCAGATCTACAAGCTCACAACGCATTGTGGGCTTGTAGATCGGCTATTTTCAGCAAGGGGAGTTTCCCTGGCCGGACGTATAGGGCGTGGAAGGAACACGTTATTCCTACCAGTTCCTTTCCCCTCCATCAGGTGCCCCGGCTGGCCAGGGAGAGGCCATATAGAGACCAGTTCCTTTCCCCTCCATCAGGTGCCCCGGCTGGCCAAGGGGAGGCAGTATAGAGACCAGTTCCTTTCCCCTCCATCAGGCACCTCGGCTGGCCAGGGGGAGGCAGTATAGAGACCAGTTCCTTTCCCCTCCATCAGGCGCCCCGGCTGGCCAGGTGGAGGTAGCTTAGAGCAGTGGTTCCAAAAGTGGGGTCCGGGGACCCCCAGGGGTCCTTGAGGGAGTTCCAGGGGGTCCCCAGCTCAATTATAGTTTGGAACCAAATGGACCCTTATGGGTCTAACTCTGAGAGTGTAAAAATATCAGAGTTAAATGGGGGTCCGTAGACTAATGCATGTAAAACTGGGCGTCCTTGAAATGAAACGGGTTGAGAATCACTGCTGGAGCCATGAAAACCTTCTCTTATGGTGGTTCCTGGCATATATTTTTCAAATGGGGGTCCGCGGGATAATTAGTGTCAATTTGGGGGTCCTTGACATGAAAAGGTTTGGGAACCACTGGTTTAGAGACCAGGACACATACACACCTGCGCAGTGCGCACACACACATAGAGAGAGAGAGAGAGAGACACCACTTGGTGTCATTGAGACTTGTCCTTTTCCTCCCGAGCTGCGTCGGGCCGGCCGGACGGCCCGCCCCGGCCCGGCCCGGCCCGGCCCGGCCCCGACGCCACACGGCGATAAGAGATAGCATTGCCAGAACGAGTCATAAAACGTTGGCTTTTATGGCTCTGTTATTGTCTTTCCGTCTACAATTATAGTGATTACTCATTCCCCCCTTTACCTCCCCGGTCGGCCCTCGCGGCCGCACTTAATAGACTGCATTTTACTAATGGAAAATTAAGTAGCGGCCGTGGCAGCGGGGGTTTATAAATATGTAAAATATACTTTTAATTATTTCAAGTGAGTCTGGCAGCTAATCAATAAAGTGGCACGTGACAAACATACGCTTGCCACGGGGCTATTGTAGAGCTACTGGTAAAAGATAAGCATGGCCTGTCAGCGCAGCCCGCGGCCCCTAATGAATATTTTGAGCCTGTCATGTAGTGAGACAAATGGATTAATTGTGCCCTGCTAATATAATAGGTTCTTCATGAAGAGAGGAGAGGAGAGGAGAGGAGAGGAGAGGACACGAGCAGCAGCTGCTAGGTTTTGAACCCTGACGTCAAATAAATATTTATTGGGGGTTTTGGGGGGGGGGGTTAAGTAGATTTTTGTGATTACACAGATAGCCACTTAGCCACGGTTGTTTATTCATTTATTTGGAAAGTTGATTAATGACAAATTGCTCGATGTCATATTAATTCTATTTTTGGCCCGTCTCGCTCACCGCGTGGGGCATCCGCGGAGCAATCGATGTGTCCCCGCCGCGGGAGAAACGGATGGCGTTTCTAAATGAATGTGGCTACAGTTCTGTTGCACACGGCTAGAAGTAATGGAGGGTTTTAGTGAGGTTAAGAGTTTTTGTTGTGCACGGACGGACTGTATTGCATTGCACAGAACGGGATGTCTTATACAGACAGTGTGGTGTTGTATGACAAATCAACAGTTTTTCCATATGCCACGTTCTACTGCAAGTTTATAAAGATGAGCTTGTCAAATAGAGATGTCCAGATACTGTATCGGAAAAGTATCGGATCGGCCATTATTTGGTCATATCTGTTCATAGATATCGGTATAGGCAATTATGCCAGTCTAACCACAGATCCGACACAAGGGTAAGGGGTAAATAAAATGTTGGGGCATGTGGAGTTTGCTTTGGAGTTGCCCAAACTGCAAGTGCACATTTGAGTGAGGAGTCTGCTATAAACACAACACGATATATATAAATAGATATAGATAGCTATAAACACTATTCCCGGTCGGTGGACTTCAAAATAAGATTTTTTTCTTTTTGTATTATAAATATTATTCTTCGGTATCTGTATCGGCTAACGGGATCGGATCGGAAACAAAAAAAGTGTATCGAGACATCCCTATTGTCAAACTAAGGTGTGTTTGTGATTACATTCAGGGGGAGAAGTACACATTGGATACTATTTTGTTTGTTTTTTCTTCTAAGAAGCTAACAATATAAAATTTGGCCTTTTTTAATTTTGTTATTTCACTGCCTTTAAGTTGAGGATTTTGCACAATATAGTACTGAAAAATCATTAGCCCTTCTTTATTAACGTTTCTCCCCAAATTTGTTGTATCTCGCCTTATCTCAAAGTCTAGTCTGATGAATTGTACCACTAGACAACAATTAGCACAGCCTCGCCATTTTGACAAATTACGCTCCCCCCCCCCCTCCTCTTTTTCCTGCTCTCCGTCTCTCACTCAGCCGTCCGTCCGTTGGCAGTTTGAGGTGAAAGAGAACATAAAGACAAGCGAGCACAAATGAGCGCATGCATGAGGCGGGCCTTCCTTCCTGGAAGCCGTCCTCTCACGGTGGGAAGCGGTGACCTTGAGTCCTCCCTTGGACTGATGCTGTCCCCCCCCCCCCCCCCCCCGCCCCCTGTTCGCTGTCCTCAGTCAGATGGAGGGAGGGGGGTTGGGGGGTATGGAGGGAGCGTGATAGGACGGCGCGGGGGGGGGGTTGGGGTCGCCAGCCGCTGTTCTCATCAATTAAATGTGCGACAGTGTTTTCCGTTGGCTGAACTTCTATGTCAAGGAGATGGGCAGGACCTCATGTTTGTGCTTTTGACAAATCAGCAAATGTTTAATCTCAAAGATGTGCCGGTGCTCATAAATAATGCAAGGGGAGGGGGAGGGGGGGACCCGAACTCTTCTCTCTCTCTCTCTCTCTCTCTCTCTCTTCCCCCCCCCCCCCCCCTCCCACTGTCAGGGAGAAGGGGTGTCTGTGTCCTGCTGTCTCAAAAAATAAATAAATAAAAAATCAAACAGAAAAAGGCCTTTAGACTAAATAAATCCTCAGACCTTTTCGTCATCCACACACAGTCTCCTCCCTACTTTGATTGGATAATATCCTCATCCTCTTCTTCGTCTCAATCGTACCTGACCCTGCCTGGCGTCACATGACTGCTCAGACCGGCTTTGTATCATAACTCTACTTCATGGACATTTTTCATCCTCTTTTTTTTCTCTCTCTCTCTCCCTTCCCGTCTTCCTGCCTTGTTGCTCGTCTTGTACTTCTCATTTATAACGTGGTATAGTCTCGCGTGGCCAGACGTGTTGCCTCTCGCAATTTCCAAATGCTTCCGTCATACAGTCTGGACAGTAATGGACAGTAGGACAGTAGTCTGGACAGTAACGGGCAGTAGGACAGTAACTGACAGTAGGACAGTAGTCTGGACAGTAACGGACAGTAGGACAGTAGTCTGGACAGTAACGGACAGTAGGACAGTAGTCTGGACAGTAACGGACAGTAGGACAGTAACGGACAGGACAGTAGTCTGGACAGTAACGGACAGTAGGACAGTAACGGACAGTAGGACAGTAGTCTGGACAGTAACGGAAGGCTAACGTTATTCACTCCCCCCCCCCTTCACCTCCCTGCTGCATTCTCTTCATGGCGCCAGTGTTGTTTTTGGCAGCAAAATTAGATTTTAGTTTAGTCATAGTCTTTGGACTTAAGTTTTAGACTCATTTCAGTCACCTGGAATGTGTTAGTGTTAGTCTAGTTTTAGTAGACTAAATGTCATAAGATTTTTGTCGACTAAATCTACAGTTGTTTTGGTCAACTAAAATGTATTTTGGCGGGCCTTGATGCCGTCGTAATGAGTGTTTTTACACTTGCTGAAAATAGCTAATCTACAAGCTCACAACATGCAACCAAGTGTAAAATGACTTATACTTGTCCACTAGTCCCTTCCTAACATTTTTATTTGTCGACAAACTGTCGACGAAATTGTCAGTATATTTTAGTTTTAGTCAACGTAGCTTAGTTTTAATTGCATTTTAGTTTTTTGAAAAGAGGTAGTCGACGAACATTTTTCGTCTTAGTTTTAGTCAACGAAAACAACACTGCATGGCACTGTGTATATTCTGAAACGGAGAATGTGAGAGTTGTGTGGCTGGCTGTGCCAACGGCAGATTTATCCCCAGGCGAAGGTTCTGCCATCTCTCAAAGACTGAGAGGATTGAGGTCGGCGGCTTTGCCTCCGTTTGGCCCCTAAAATGTAAAGAGGGCGACAGAAAGCAGAGTGTAGTGGACTGTGAACCGCATCAAATCCCCCTCGCGGGGTGGCGGCGCAACTTCCTCACCCCTTCCCACACGCTTTGAGTGGCTCGTCCGCCCAACTGGGAAAGTTTCCCCCGATTGTTCACCGGGGGGGGGGGGAAATTAAGTTTTTAAGCCTATTGAAGGTGATCTTTTGCTCATTCAAAAAGTCCATTTGAATGTGTCCTTATTTTTTTGAAAGGCTCAGATAATTGATTCTCCATATTAGTGGTGAAGAATGGTGCTGCACAGCACATCACAGCACAGCGGCCTGGTCCAGGTTACTGTACTGCCAGCAGTTTGCACCTGTTGTGTTGGTCATACAGTAGTACTGTACTGTACTTTATGTGCGTATTGCGGTACTGGGGTTTATGACTTCCAGACCAATGTCAGAGTTGTGAGACATAATGGTAGATGTAGAGTGTGATCTTCTGCCTGACGTGTTCATGTGTTTCTGCCTGCGTTTGACATGATAGATTGAGAGATAGATAGATAGAGAGATAGAGAGATAGATAGATAGATAGATACAGACATATATACAGACAGATATAGATAGTGGGACACTATACTAATGCACTGCCCGTCTCTCTTCCTGCAGGCTCTTGGAAGTATCTACTTTATCCACGAATCTTTGAAAAACATCCAGCAGTATGATTTCAAAGGTAAGCCGGTCCTCATTGCGCGCGCGCACACACACACACACACACACACACACACACACACACACACACACACACACACACACACACACACACACACACACACATCCCAGCTTGCATATCACACACATACCCAAGGCTATTGCAGGGCTATTCCCCCACTTCCATCAGGAGCCAGAAGGGTAAGATAAGATTAGCTTTGAGGATAATGTAAAAGATCCGGCGGTTAGAATGTGTAATGCTTATTAATATTGGGATTTAATTCGTTAGATTTCGGGGCGGGCGGTAATGGGCGCGTGTGTGCGCTGCGAGGTTATTGGACAGTTACGGCTGGTCTCATCAGCCTGCCGTGTCAGAGGGCCCGCGGGTGCGACCACCGCGCTAATTAAAAAGGGGATATAGATGTTGAGGCGCCTCGTCTCGCTATTACACCCGAGTCAGCATTAAGCACCGTTCACCCCCAGTGAAGGACAGGGCAGGAGGGGGGGGGGTCCACCCCTTGAGACACACACACACACACACACACACACTTTAACCATTTATTTATGTCCACACAAAGGAGATGCATACAAGGACACAAATATTATAGGTGCATTTTAGAGTTACACTCACAAAATCGTGGTATGTGTTTTCAGGGTGCTATAGGCATGTCACGCCAATTATAGCAGAGACATCACAATACTTTGCCAGCCTTTTTTGCCTCCTTTTTGGGCATCCCCAGTTGTCTAACTGATTGTTAGAGCGTGCTGTACTGTATGCCCTCTAGGCTCCCAAATATAAAGACACGCATAAACGTGTCTGGTAATTATTTGGAGAAGTTTCAATTTGAGTAAAGGAAACTTCTTGGGGAGATCAAAGGCAAGCGCACCACCACCACATGGTAGTGAGGTGAATTAATCGCAGCACTAGTTGGCTGTCCAGTTCATTTTAGTTTCTCTTGTGTTTTAAGAGAGAGACTTTAAGACGTCAAGCACTTTGAGGTTAACCCATTCTGGGTGGGAACCCCTTTTTGGTGTTTTAATAGAATATGTTGAGAATCGTGTGAGAATCGTGGTCTCAATTATTTATGGAGGAAAGTCCAGATTGACTTTTTGAGCAGCACTGCCACATCACATGGCTCTGTCTGTGTCCTGTAACAGGACACAGACAGAGCCACATCACGTGGCTCTGTCTGTGGTCTGTAACAGGACACAGACAGAGCCACATCACGTGGCTCTGTCTGTGTCCTGTAACAGGACACAGACAGAGCCACATCACGTGGCTCTGTCTGTGTCCTGTAACAGGACACAGACAGAGCCACATCACGTGGCTCTGTCTGTGGTCTGTAACAGGACACAGACAGAGCCACATCACATGGCTCTGGCTGTGTCCTGTTACAGGACACACAGAGCCACATCACATGGCTCTGGCTGTGTCCTGTTACAGGACACAGACAGAGCCAAATCACATGGCTCTGTCTGTGTCCTGTAACAGGACACAGACAGAGCCACATCACATGGCTCTGGCTGTGTCCTGTAACAGGACACAGACAGAGCCACATCACATGGCTCTGTCTGTGGTCTGTAACAGGACACAGATAGAGCCACATCACATGGCTCTGTCTGTGTCCTGTAACAGGACACAGGCCACTCTGTGTCTGTGGTCTGTAAAATATCTGCTGCTTGCCCTTCTTGGCATCGGGTCAGCTGCGTTTCTCGTCCTCACCAGCAGGTGGAGCAGTTGTCTGAGGGAATCTGTGGGGGTGTGGGGGGGGGGGGGTAGTCTCAAATCTACTGGCATTAAGGAGTTTCTTCTGACTCTCAAAAAAAGATTAATCTTTTTTTTTTTTAAATAATACCTCCTTTCTCTTATCCCCTTACACCAGTATAGTTCTCAACCAGTGGTCCGCAGCTGTATGATGGAGATTGGTAACCAAATGGACCCTTAAAGATGTTTAACTCTTGGTTTAATTTTACACTTTCAAGAGTTAAACATAATATGCATTGCTTATGTTAATGTACAAGAAGTCTAGATACACAATTAGAGAATGTGGAGGAATTGTCATTTACTTGTCAGTTATTTATCCTAATGGTATATACCAACATCAATACAGAATGGACATGTGTTGAAGACCACTGCCTTACACTCATAACTCCCCCCTCTCTCTCTCTCTCTCTCTCTGTCTCTCTCTCTCTCTGTCTCTGTCTCTCTGTCTCTCTCTCTCTCTCTCTCTCTCTCTCTCTCTCTCTCTCTTCTCTCTCTCTCTCTCTCTCTCTCTCCTGTCTCTCTGTCTCTCTCTCTCTCTCTCTCTCTCTCTCTCTCTCTCTCTCTTCCCCCCCCCCCCCATATAGCCAAGAAGTTCAGGAAGGTGGTTGGGAAGGAGAGCTGCCAGCTCAGGACACACTAGAAAGCACACCCATGCTGAGAAGGAGAAGTTTCCCCAGACTACTTCCCAGAGGTGGGTGTGTGAACGTTTGCTCATCCTGACACTTAATTCATTACTCCCATTGGCTGACCCGACATGACGGGGACCGGCGTGTGATTGGTCAGCCCACCGTGTTGTCGAAACGCACGGACGACAGCTGTCCGTTTTAAAGGCTTTGGCCGACTTGGATTGACGGGCGTGAAGACATGAAGAGGTGAAAAGTGTCATTAGCCCATTCCGGGCAGGAACCCTTTTTGGTGTTTTTTAAGCATTATGTTATACTGTATAGCTATTGAAAAATAGCAGATCTACAAGCACGTAGATCTTGTAGATCTATTTTTTTTTATTAATGGGAAAATGTGGAGCGAATGTTTTAACTCACCCTGGAACATAGGGCGCGTTCGGAAATAGCACACTGAGCACACTGTGCAATGCAAACTAATAGGCGAGTGCGCTCTGGTGTGGTATTTCCGAACGCACCCATGTTTTCAGATAATTCTGGGGGTCCTTGACATGAAAACGCTCCACTAAAATCTAAACATAGGTTTTTCAGAAAACTGTTTTTTAATCAGCCTCAGGTCTAAATGGCCCTATAACCTTTCAATAGAAAGTAAATAAAGTTGCTGAATTAGTCCAATTTGGCAGTGCTATTTATTGCCCTTTCTTTTTTTTTTCTCACCGCACAAATCATTTTATGGAATCAATTTAATATTGCATAATCCTGATTGAAAAATAGCACACCGGAAAAAATAAATCTGGGAACGATAATTAATTTTCTGTCAACAAAAGTTAAAAAGCCGCCGCCCCCATAAAGCATTCTAACTGCAGGGTCTGTTTAGATTTGTCCCGACATCCACTCTGCTGAAATGTACAGTAATGGAAGTTCTTTTACCATTTTTCTCATTGATTTTTCATAAACCATGAAAAAGATTATATTTTTTTTGGCTTTTCTGCCTTTATTTATAGTTTCAAGTGAGGATTGACAGGAAAGAGAGAGAGAGAGAAGGGGAGAGTCACGCAGGAAAGGTCGTCATGAACGGACTCGAACACGCGACGCGCTGTCAGGCCAGAGCATATACAGTATGTGGCGCCATGCGCCATGCGCCTGGACCGCTAGGCCAGCGGGCGCACCCTCTGCTTCTGTTTATCCCCGGTATTATTTTTGTCCTGTTTATTGTTTTGTTTCTTCTCTTCCTTTATTTTTATTTAAATTGCTTTACTGCAGTCCAACTTTTTCCCTCTGCACCAAAGAAGAAGAAATCCAACCAACGCTTGGCTGAGTTGAATAGTAAAAAAAATTAATAATAATAATAATCTGATTGGAGAAACAGCGAAAACCTTCCTTCCTTCCTTCCTTCCTTCAGCCCATTTAGACCTGAGGACGATTCTACAAATGTCTTCTAGATCAGACAGTTTTCTGAAAAAACACATGTTCCTATGTCAGTCGTTCTCAAACATTTTCACGTCAAGGACCCCCAAAATGTATGTAATTGGCCACCGACCCCCATCTGAAAATATGTTGTTCCAGGGACCCCCCCCCCCCCCAGAAAGCAAAGATTCGAGTTCAAAACGTTCGCTTTGAAAGAATATACATTCAAAGATTTGCGCCCAACATTTTCACGACTTTTCAAAAATAGCAGACCTACAAGCTGTTCCAGGGATCCCCCCCACCCCCCCCAGAAGCAAAGATTCTAGTTCAAAACGTTCGCTTTGAAAGAATATACATTCAAAGATTTGCGCCAACATTTTCACGACTTTTCAAAAAATAGCAGACCTACAAGCTCGTAGCGCAGCACTCTGTGCCGCACTATGAACTTGTAGATCTGCTTTCTCTTCAATAGCTAAAGTGTAACATTGTTTAAAACACCAAAAGTGGGTTCCCTGGTCCGCTGAGTTTCCTGTGGAGCAATCTCTCTCTCTCTCTCTCTCCGCCGTGGTTGGGTTGTGTTGTTGTTCCGTTCCCGTGGTTCCCCCCCCTCCTCCACCGGGGCGCTGAGCGAGGGCGAGCCCAGCGCTGAGTGGAGACCGTTCTGATATAGTAATAAAGACCACCAGACCCCCCTCCCCTCACCCTCCCCCCCCCCTCCTCCCCTCCCGTGTCATCCCTGCACTCCTCGCTCATCTGTCAACCATGCTCCGGCGACCACCTCCGCAAATATATGCAAAGGAGATGGATACGGCCTCCTTCACACACACACACACACACACACGTCCCCCAATTTCCGTCTTTCACACACACGCACGCACACGCACACTCACACACGCACTCACACACAACACACACAGACAAGAACGACCCCCCCCCCCCACACACACACACACACACAAGAACGACCCCCCCACACACACACACTCGCACGCACACCCATATGCATAAACTTGCATGTACTCATATAAACATTCGACTCACACGCATGCACACACACACACACACACACACACACACACACACACACATACTGTACACCTACAGTACATGTATGCTGTCTGGAGGAAAACCACCCGAGTTTTTTTGGTTTTTGATTTTTGATTTTATTTGTATGTTTATTTGTGGTGTTTAGAAAATATTGAACCAATGGAAAAGTAGTAATAAACGCTTAGGGGCAAAAACTCTAACTCCATTGGACCCTCAAACTGTCTTCTAAAGCAACTAACTCCACCACTTCTCCCCCTCTCATGGAAGTAATTGACAACATATAAAGTCACAACACTAACTTTGACGAGGCAGTATTGCTTTGTTTAAAAATATATACGTTTTTTTCCTGAAACACTTTAAGTGAGTTAAGTGGTTTCTTCCCAACAAGACAGCAGAGATGTGCATAAACTTGCATGTACACAGACACACACACACGTGCACACGCGCCCGTGAAGCAGCAGGCATCTCAGTGCTGCGTCTTCTCACTCGCGCAATTTTTTTGAAGATGATCTAAAACCAATTACATTGATTGAGGCGCGGAGCCATTTAAAATGATTACAGCAAACCGTTGTTCTGCGCTTAAGAGAGGGTGAGAGCGGATGAGGGGTGTGGGGGGGAGAGAAACAACAACGATGCACACAACAAAAAGGACCGGGAGTGATATAGGGTTGGTGGGGGGGGGTGGTGCAGGGGTGCAGATGAGAAAAGTTTGCCCCCCCCCACCCCCACCAGCGTTGATTTATCCGTCCTTCCCGCTAGGGTTATGAATCCAGGATGATGCTCGCGGGAGCAGCACTCCAGATAATGTTAGAGGCCATTTAAAAAGAGTAGATTTGTGTAGTCTATCAGGATCCCATGTTTTTCTTTTTTTGTCTTTCTTTTTTTTTCTTGTCCCCTCCTCCTCCTCCTCTTCCTCTCTTCCTCCTCCGCCGCCGGTCGCTCTCCCTCCGTCCGTAGTGAGAAATTGGTTGTTATCATAGATCACAGATACTGCTCAAACCTCTTATGAAAGATGAATTAATTTCACTAATGCTTTAATGCAAAGCTCTCATGAGGGGAGGCAGGCTGGCGATAACCCCTCGCGTCGTCCCCGCTTCCTTTCCGTCCATGATTTATGCCCCTCTTTTAGTAGATGAAACCGCCTAGATTTGCCATCCATCTGCAAGCTTTGAGGAATCCTATTAGGGGGGGGGGAGGAGGAGGGGGGGTCTCGGATTGGGGACGGAGCGGGACTCGGCGGGCGTGCGGAGGAGGGGGGGGACCCCGAACCTGGTTCCTCCTCCTCGTTGTCCCTTCAGCTGCTGCTGCTGGGCCCCCCGACGGGACGGGACGGTTGGCGTGGCCCCCCGACGGGACGGGGACGGTTGGCGTGGTCACATCGTGCGGTCAGTTTGTTGAGGCAAAGCGTGGCGAGATGACATTGGGTTATGTCAAACCTCGTCCATGCAGGTGCCAACCAAAGTCGAGGTCTCGTTGACCCATTCAGGACGGGAACCTCTCTTGGTGTTTTTAAGCCTTATGTTATACTTTTGCAAAAAAAAATTAATCTTTGAAAATGTGTCGCAAAACTTTGAATAAATATTCTTTCAGAGCGAACGTTTTTTTAACTCATATCTTTGTTTATGGGGTGTCCCTGGAACTACATGTTTTCAAGATGGGGGTCGGCGGCCCAATTACATATTTTTGGGGGGGGTCCTTGACATGAAACAATTTGAGCACCACTGACATAGAAACATAGGGTTTTACTGACATAGAAACATACTGTAGGGTTTTTCAGAAAACTGTCATGATTTAGAAGACATTTGTCAAATCTGGTCTCTGGTCTAAATGTCCCCTAATTGTTTTTCAATTGGAGTCAATTTGGATCTGTGTTGGAGTAACACAGTATTAGAGACGGCCATGAGTCAGAGACCACCACCAAGGCAGTTGGATGCAGTATTACAGACGGCCATGAGTCAGAGACCACCACCAAGGCAGGTTGGATGCAGTATTACAGACGGCCATGAGTCCGAGACCACCACCAAGGCAGGTTGGATGCAGTATTACCAGACGGCCATGAGTCGGAGACCTCCACCAAGGCAGGTTGGATGCCAGTGCAATGGCCAATAGACTGGTGTGTTCTGAAGCCTTTTAAGCTGCAATGGAAACAAGGCAAAACATCTGCTGGACAAATTGTCATATATGGGATTTGTGGACTGTTATATCATAGTCCACTGGCAAATCAGAGCACTTGTTTGAGCCAGAAAACCCCAGACCACAGAAAATGTACTGAATGTTAGGTTGGGGGACCCATAGATCCGAAGTCCCGTTTGTCCGAACATGCACTGCTCCCGTGCTTGCGGTTAGGTTTAGGTTTGCTCCCGTGCTTGCGTTTAGGTTAGGGTTAGAGATAAGGATAGTAAATTTCGGACCAATGAACCTTCGGACTAATGACATGTTACCGTTAGGATTTGAACATTTTCAAAGCGTGTCAGCAGGCAAGCTGCTGATGACATCATGTTGGGGGGGGTTTGTGTGTGCGCGTGTGTGTGTGTGTGTGTGTGTGTGTGTGTGTGTGTGTGTGTGTGTGTGTGTGTGTGTGTGTGTGTGTGTGTGTGTGCATGTGTGCGGCATTGCAATGCAGTTTAAAGACTATAGAATTAGGACCAAGAGACAAGATTGCCACTTACAATGTTGGAGAGCACTTGAGGGAGAGGATGCATTTTTAAACACACACAAGACGTCTGCTCTGCATTTGTATACGCACGCCGTACATTTTGTGAACATACTTTTAATGCCCCCACCCCTCAGCCCCAGGTGCAGGTGCACTTAGGCAGATTAATTTGCAGAGCCACACATAACATAAGGAACTCTCTTACAATGGTTAACATGGACAACCAGCAGCCACTACTGAATAGAAATCTGCATGCTGACATACGGTAAATTACTTTTACGGTGTGTTTTATTGGAAATAATTGTTCTCGCGTGGGAGTTATTATGTCATAACAACACAGGTCGGTTGAAATAAACTGCTCACTTGCGCACCCCTGGATTTTTTTTTTTTTTACCCCGTCCAGGACAGGCTTTCAGACGCGCCTCCTTGCAGACTTGGCTCAGATCTGAACCCATTTGATTTTTGCTGAACCCGTTGCGACCAGCATGCCCTTGCTGTCGTCGACCCCAGACATGCAGGGTTCGAACCCACAACCTTCCATCCTATAGCCACCTGTGACCTGCATGGTCCTCTACGTTGGGTGTGGCTGAAACAAGCAGCACCGTATATGTAAAAGTTCTGAGCTTTTAAGTGAAGGGGGGGGGGGGGGGGTGGGGGTTGGTGGGGGGGAGGGGTGCAGGAACATTAGATGAAAAGCGGAATCAGAAGGAACTGGACAAAATAGCAGGCACATTTCTTCTGAAAGGTTGACGTGATGGATTCAACAGGCCTGTCGTTCCTCATTGTTCCGTCAATCTTTCCAACACCCCCACCCCCACACGCGTGCACACACACACATGCACGCACACACCGGCCCTGAATTCCCTGTGGACCTTAATATTTATTTCTTTGGTGCAGTAATACATACATCGCCCCCCCCCAAAAAAAAGCAACCATTGCATCATAAGGATTTGTCATTGCCTTATATAAATAAAGTATACGACCCAGACCTTAATGTGCCCTTGCTATTGATTGTTTTACACAGCCGTAGGGAGGCAAGAAAGAAAAAGAAAAAAAACAGAAAGGGAGAAAATGGCCGACAGGCTGTATATCAACATCCGTATGAGTTTGTATTTGTTGTTTTGGCACCGTGACGGTGTCCATAAAAGCATGGACTTCTCATACCCTCTTAGAGCCCGCAGCCATAGTGCTGCTGCTGCGCGATACTGTACTGGATACTGTGATTGCTTTCAAGTACTGCCCTCGGAGAGGAAGTTAACTTCCTGAATGATGTCGTTTGGTTTTTTTTACTCGGATTTGAAAAGGCCATGAAACAGGATGTTGGAGTCGGATGCCTATACAGAACACGTAAGAAGTCGAGAAGTCGTTTAAAATCGGCATCGCAAAAATTCAATTTGTCGTCTTTCTCGTCGGCCCCTATAGACCAGGGGTTCTCAACGTTTTTGGCTGGGGACCCCCGGAAATGCTTGATGATTCTTAATCCATTCTAAGCATTCGTTTTGCACGAAAAACACTCCTGCTTGGGCTAAAATCGGCCATAGACACTTGCCCAAATGTGCCCAATTGTGATGACCTCATCACATTAAAGTGATGTCGGCTATGGCCGTTTTTAGCCGATGGGAGTGTTTTCGTGCAAAAATAATGATTGGAATGGATTCATAAAAAAACCCTAGTTTGACACGTCACATGCTACTTAAAGCATAATGAAGTTTAGAAACATTTTGCCTTATATTGGTTGTTGATGCCCCAACTTTCAGCAGCTGTCAAAAATTCCCCTAGGGCAGTTGAATACAAACCAATGTGGATATGTTAGTAGACATCCTTACAACACATTGGTGAAGAAAATTTTTCGTAAGAAATGTATTCCCAATTTGTATTAATATCCCTAATATCCCATAACTATTTACTTCAGTCACTTCAAGTGGAGAAGCTTCTTATACTGAACTTCACTTCCCATAATCCCACAGTGTGTGAAGTGTGTAAGCCTTTCTTGCTTTTCTTCTGCTTTCATTACTACGGTGCACATCCAGGTGTGTTCAATCATTACAATCACAAGTTTCCCAAATACTGGGTTATCTACGTTCTGTTTTTAATCATTATTATTTCAAAACATAGTTTAAAAAATAAACGTACAAATAAAAAAAACAGATTCAATGATTTATTTCTGCATAGGCTAATGAATAAATACAATAAAGATCTAAACGATTTCATATAAGGAAATTTGCCAATCTTGTAGACGTGCCGTTTTCACTAGTTTGGGGTTCCCGGGGCAAACATCTATAGTTTTTATTTTGAGTCACGGGCTCAAAGGTTTTAGAACCACTGACACATCACAGCACGATGGGGCCTGCTGGCGTGAGATTTCATGCTCAATCTTTTTTTTGTGTTTCCCCCCATTTTGTCCCTGTTGAATCAGTCAGAACTGGCCTGGTGGTGCACATAACAGGCTCCTCCTGCACATCATTGATTTGGTATATCTTAATCAGAGGACATACAGAGACACGCACTCCCTCGGGACAGACGCACGCACGCACGCACGCACATGCATCACGCCCCCGTCTCGTCTCATAAACCCTTGCTAGAGGTCTTCGCTTATTTGATGGGACCCCCGGATGATGGAATAAAGATAAATGCAGGTGTCTGCCGGGGTCCAAATCAATCAGGCTCCGTGTGTATTACATATTACTCACAGTGCATTTCTGTCACGGGGCCTTTTGTGTAACGCCCCCCCCCACACCGTACTGCACCTCCCTACCCACCCACCCCCAAAATCCACCCCCACACCACCACTACCATCCCACCGTAACATTATTTATGGGGCCTGGTTTCTCCCGAGCTGAAATATAGGAAAGGTCACGGAGTGTGCGTGGTGAACCGCATCGCAGGGGGTGCAGAGTGGTTGGGATGGGTGAGCAGGTCGGAGGGGAGGGGGGGAGAGAGGGGCGAGTGCTCTATCTCCCCTCTACTCTCTGTGTTCGTACCAGTGAGACAGATGACATTTGACGGCAAGAGGAAAGTTCCAATGGACACTGGAGTGTTCAGAGTTCTATATGGAGTGGTTGTTCAGTAATTGGGATTCTTTTTGATATAGTCTCTTATGGTGGACTAGTCTTGCAGAGCACGCACAGCACGCGCGCACACACGCCTACCATGAGTCTTGCCCCCTCCCCTCACCCCCTCTGTCCGCTCTGAAGATTGGAAATACTCAAGTACAAATATCTCCAAATTGTACTTCAGTGCAGTAAGTAAGTATAGTATGATGCATGCAGGGACTTAACCCCCAATCCAACCCCTGATGATGGTGAGTGCTGTACTTAAGTACAGTACCGATTGGTCTACTCTGGGTGGTTGTCCCCATAGATATAAAAAATATAGATGCCTCATTGGCTGCTGCAGTTCGTTGATCAGGAGCGATGGAGAACACACTCCCCCAGAGCTGGAAGAGGCCTCTTCCTTTATTTGTCGATGGTTGACTACTGTGGGTTCCATCTTGTCTAGTCTGGTTGGACTACTTTGGGTGGTTGTTCCATCTTGTCCCTCTGTCTGGTTGGTCTATACTCTGGTTGTCCCATCTCCCTATTGGCCAGCAAGCACCCTGGATGTGACCTGATGTGTAACGGCTCTTCATCACTGTCACGGGGGGGGGGTGGGGGGGACACCGTCCGTCACTGGCCTGTGGAAGGTCACCCAGTGTCACCTCTAGCCCTGTGACCTTTACCGCAACCCCACCTCTGACCCCCACCAAACTGCACCGCCACCCCCTCCACACACGAGCACGTACGCACACACATACACACATGAACACACCTCAACATAGCCAGGGCAGGCCATCAGACTGTGTGTGTGTGTGTGTGTGTGTGTTGTTGTGTGTGTGTGTGTCAGGGGGGCGGGCGATGACGTTTCAGGGAGAGATTAAGCGGTGCCAGACAAGCATCTGTGTCAGACCGTTGGCTCTGGCCTCAGGTGCAGCGATTTGTTCATATCAACCGACATATAGAGACATGTTGTCCTTGTGGACAGTGGAGGAGAGACCAGTCCATTGTGTGAGACATGTTGTCCTTGTGGACAGTGGAGGAGAGACCAGTCCATTGTGTGAGACATGTTGTCCTTGTGGACAGTGGAGGAGAGACCAGTCCATTGTGTGAGACATGTTGTCCTTGTGGACAGTGGAGGAGAGACCAGTCCATTGTGTGAGGGGTTCATGTCATTGTGTGGTCGTACAAGTGTTCGGACTGTATGATATAAGACACCCCTCAAAGAAACGGACTTCTTTGAAGACGCTCGTTCCAATTGACAGGGACCTTGGGATTGTCCGTTGTGGATTGATTGGACAAAAATAGCAAAACAATTGCTGATCTCAAGCACACATCCTTATGAGCTTGTAGATTGGTATTTATTTCTTTTCTTTTTAGAAAAAATCTAAATCTTCAGGTATAATGACGTGACCAAAATGGAGACACCATGGGGTTGATTTTGTGTTTACTGTGAACCCTGGCATGAGTGCATGCGTGTGTGTGTGCGTGAATCTGTGTGTGTTTGTGCACACGTGTCGTGTGTGTGCTCACGTGCGCGTGTGTGTTCATAAGCAAGCGATGAGTATGGCGGGGTCAATCAGTCATACGTGGAGGAAATGGGGCAATCTGAGGCTGCG
>NC_139704.1:22972464-22992708 GCF_964188405.1 Protomyctophum parallelum
GAATCGTCGTTGCATTGCTGTTGAGAAGCCTGGTTTAGTGGTTTACGCTTAGTTGTGTTAGTTAGTTAGTTAGTTAGTTACATAGTTGTGTGTGTTAGTTAGTTACATAGTTGTGTGTGCCTGCTGTTTGTTGCGCGCAGAAAATCTCACACTCCGCCACGGTGCGACCCGTTGCAAGCTTCTAGATCGCTTTTTTTTATGCAGAACACGAGGCGGAAGCAAAGTGTAAATCGGGCATATGGAGACAAAGTGCTTTTGTACGTAAAAAAAAAAGAAAAAAAGATGGCCTAATTCAGTTAGTTTCTCCAGAGACCTCTGATGGAGTCAAAAGGACGTTATAATTTGCCAAAGAGGATGGAAAACGTGGTTATACCAAATGAGCATGTGAAATGATAGCTTGAGATAAAATCAACATGCCTCCCCCTCATCTTCCTTAAAAAAAAGAAAAGAAAAGTCTTTTGTACGCCTTGAGAGTTTGTTTCTTTTTTTTCTTCCAACGCCCCATTCAGGGTGGCTGGTCCGGTTCAGGGGAGAACAGTTTTACATTACAACTGTGAAATCGTGGGCATAATGGCCGCCTTTGTGCCGCGCCATTATTTTCACACAAATATAGTCCATTGTCACGGCGCCGAAGTTAATTTGATCAACATTGGGGACATTTAACCGTTTTGTCCGCTGAAAAGGCCCGTTTCATGCTCATTTTCGGGGGCCATTGAAAAGCAATGATTGGCAGAAAAATAATGTTGCCCGTTAACAATTCGGAGCAATTAGTTTCCCATGGGGAGGCAGCGGGCCACACTGGCCTCCACACAGCCATGCTTTGTCACTTTATGGACGTCATCGGTCAACTGTCAGCCGCGTCTCAAAGAGCTCCTCCAATCTAAATGTTTCCCTTTAGGCTTTTTTTCCCCAGAGAACAAGGGGCTGAAAGGAGCAGAGACAGGCCGGCTAGTTTCCAGCCAATAGACATGTTCACGCTAGAGAAGGGTGGACTGGATAATCGGCCGCGCAAGATCCTCCATGAAGCAGGATGAATTTATTAGAGTGTAGAGTATGTGTGTGTGCGTGCGTGCGTGCGTGCGCGTGCATATGCATACTTTGCTATGCTTGCCCATGTCTTCCGGTGCATGCTTCTACGTTGTCGCCATGTTGAGTACGGCAAATTAAATGAAGGCATCTTTGAATAAGTTGTCTTGTTATTTTTGCAATAGTATCAAACTGAGAAATGCTTTCTTTGCTATCTCGATTTTCTTAAGTGCACCTGCTGCGGAAACAATTACAGTTACCAGATCGTTGTTATAGTAGTGGCTTTCATTTTCTCTCTCAAACAAACACAAGCTTGTGTGTGTGTGTGTGTGTGTGTGTGTGTGTGTGTGTGTGTATCCACACACACGCGTGCGTCCACCTGCGTGCGTGTGCGTGGTGTCACTGTGTATGACTCTGTGAACTGGCTCTTCACCCTGGGAGGCCTGTGGGGTCGGAGGTTAATCCTTCCCAATCAGTTTCTCTCTGCCTACAGTGGACCTGTTTATAGCCCCTAACCCCCCTCCCCCCAGGCCCCCCAGTCTCCCACCCATTTCCTCCACTAAAAGCTTGTGTGAGACTGTGTGAGTCCAGCAGGGATTGGAATGGATGCAGAGAGAGAGGGTCCAGACGTGACTATACGGCCATAAATTTGTCACGACGTTGTTATGCCTGTTGACAGTCAAGTTGACACAGCTAACGTTGAAGGTATACAACGAGCTGGGTTTGTCGGTTTGCGGTTCGTAAACGCGACGTTAAGAGTTGGCATAGCTACTGCCCCAAAGGTTTAGTTTACGCCCCACAAATGTCCTGAACAATGTAAGATATCTGCAGAGACAGAAGTGATGATTGAGAGGTATTGTTTCATCGTTTATACCTCCATGCCACACTTGGTTGAATCCTGACAATAACCCTTACTTAACACGGAGCCCGCCCAGAAATGAGGAACACGGAGGGTTAAATTAGTACCCTAGCCCGCCAAACACGAGACTCTCGTGTTCCAGGGTTTACATTCTTTAATTAATGTTTTGATCTGATTGTAAAAATGCGGTGAGTGACACATTGAGGGACAGAATCGGCCTGGTTTGTCTACTTATTAAGCCCTGGCTAAAGTATGTGTGTAATGGTATAATAAATTACCAATTACATTTTTATCAGGATGATATGGCCATATTATTGGGCTGTCTTTTTGCTTGTTGTTCAAGGGAAGATTTGTCTTTTTTCTGTCGCAAGAGTTGACCTGTTTTTGGCTTGTTTTCTTTGGAGGTCGGTTGGCTTATTTCTCTCACGAGAGTTGGCAACACTGATCACGGAGGACCCAGAGGTCTGTGGGTGGGGTTGGGGAGGTGGAGGAGGACCCAGAGGTCTGTAGGTGGGGTTGGGGAGGTGGAGGAGGACCCAGAGGTCTGTGGGTGGGGTTGGGGAGGTGGAGGAGGACCCAGAGGTCTGTAGGTGGGGTTGGGGAGGTGGAGGAGGACCCATAGGTCTGTGGGTGGGGTTGGGGAGGTGGAGGAGGACCCAGAGGTCTGTGGGTGGGGTTGGGGAGGTGGAGGAGGACCCAGAGGTCTGTGGGTGGGGTTGGGGAGGTGGAGGAGGACCCAGAGGTCTGTAGGTGGGGTTGGGGAGGTGGAGGAGGACCCAGAGGTCTGTAGGTGGGGTGGGGGAAGTGGAGGAGGACCCAGAGGTCTGTAGGTGGGGTTGGGGAGGTGGAGGAGGACCCAGAGGTCTGTGGGTGGGGTTGGGGAGGTGGAGGAGGACCCAGAGGTCTGTAGGTGGGGTGGGGTTGGGGAGGTGGAGGAGGACCCAGAGGTCTGTGGGTGGGGTTGGGGAGGTGGAGGAGGACCCAGAGGTCTGTAGGTGGGGTGGGGTTGGGGAGGTGGAGGAGGACCCAGAGGTCTGTAGGTGGGGTTGGGGAGGTGGAGGAGGACCCAGAGGTCTGTAGGTGGGGTGGGGTTGGGGAGGTGGAGGAGGACCCAGAGGTCTGTGGGTGGGGTTGGGGAGGTGGAGGAGGACCCAGAGGTCTGTGGGTGGGGTTGGGGAGGTGGAGGAGGACCCAGAGGTCTGTGGGTGGGGTTGGGGAGGTGGAGGAGGACCCAGAGGTCTGTGGGTGGGGTTGGGGAGGTGGAGGAGGACCCAGAGGTCTGTGGGTGGGGTTGGGGAGGTGGAGGAGGACCCAGAGGTCTGTAGGTGGGGTGGGGTTGGGGAGGTGGAGGAGGACCCAGAGGTCTGTGGGTGGGGTTGGGGAGGTGGAGGAGGACCCGGTGGGGTTGGGGAGGTGGAGGAGGACCCAGGTGGGGGGAGAGAGAGAAGGGGGACATAGGGGTGGCCGTCCCACAGTGTCAGAGGTCGCGACAGGGGTCACCCCTGTCCCTTTCAGACATACGTCACCCAGCACATTCTTCACAATGTTAACATTCTCTCCCCAAATTCTCAACATTCACGTAACAATGACTCGCGCCGCCCGGCTCGGGCTATTGTGCGGCGCAGTCAAATGGGACCGGCCCTGACTCCTGATAAGTCATCTTGTCACTCTGTGGTCCCGACCCTGCCCCGAGTCACAGCCTTATAATCCTATAAAGATGGTCTATTATGACTCGGCTTAAATGCCAATCATTCAGTCAGTCCCCGTAATCTTCCATAAGCTCAGTGAGGGATTGAGGCTGGTGTGAGGGGAAAAAACATTTGATAGGTGTGTGTGTGTGTGTGTGTGTGTGTGTGTGTGTGTGTGTGTGTGTGTGTGTGTGTGTGTGTGTGTGTGTGTGTGTGTGTGTGTGTGTGTGTGTGTGTGTGTGTGTGTGTGTGTGTGTGTGTGTGTGTGTGTGTGTGTGTGTGTGTGTGTTACAATTCGTAAGTTGTATATCTCTCCCAGCAGAGAAGGGGTAATTGCACAACGGCAATCTTGTTCTGTTGAGCTTGAAATGACTTAATTGACATTGTCGAGCAGAATGTGACCTGATCCCCCCGTGGGGGTCTAGAGAGACCACCTCAAATCAAACCACCGCAGATATACTAGTAAACATGCTCTATGATTAAAGATTGGTTTAACACTTCATTTTACTCATTAAAATAAAGCTCATGGCGCTCATGGAAGGAAGGTTCGTTTCTCTCCCCACAGCCCTGGTTATTCTACAGGCCACTGTTTTCGTCGACTAAAACTATGACGAAAAATGTCCGTTGACTACCTTTTTTCCACTGACGAAAACTAACTGGAAACTAAGCTATGACGACTAAAACTAAGACTAAATATGCTGACAATTTTGTAGACAAATAAAAATTTGACTAAAATGCTAGGGAGTGGACTAGTCGACAAGATATCCAGTACTCATTTTACACTTGGTTGCATGCTGAAAATATCTGCGACGTGTTGTGAGCTTGTAGATCGGCTATTTTCAGCAAGTGTATTTGTGTCATTGGGACGGCATCAAGGCCTGCCAAAATACATTTTAGTCGATTAAATCAACTGTAGATTTAGTCAACTAAAATCTTAGGTTATTTAGTCGACTAAAACTAGACTAACACTTATACATTTTCCAGGACTAAAATGTGACTAAAACTAAATGAAAGCTATTCAAGAGACTATGACTAAAACTAAAATAAAATAATTCTGCCAAAAAAAACACTGCTACAGGCAGGTTGTTGGTTTAGTGATAGAGGGTAAAAAGAATATTCCCATACTCCCACAATGGGCCCTTTTCCTATGTACAGCTTTTCGTCTCGTCACTGCCATTGACAATGAAAGGATAATTTACATCATATGTGCCTGAAATATTAAATGCCATTGACAATGAAAGGAAAGTTCACGTCGTATGTAGACAAAGCAAATCGGCTAACCAATCACATGAATTCAGTTGTCATCTTACATGATCATGGTGAAAAGATGAGGATTTTTTTAGCCCTTCCTATATACAGCTTTTGACCCCACACGTCTCAATATTTGCCATTGACAATGAAAGGAGAAATTAGGTCAAATGTCCGCCAAATATGACATAAATTTGTGGCAACAGGCATTCTGAATGGCCAGTTTGAGATGATGCATGATGATGTATGATGATAAGCGCGCCCCTCACTTCACACGGGTGTGATTTTTTTTTTATATTCTTTTCCCACTGGACCATTCTCACATGTCCCAGGAATGGGTGGACCAAAGGAGAAGTTCCCAGCTCCCTTATCTTTTTTTAAGGAATATGTTTAACGCATGGTCGCCAACCTTAATCCGGTCGTTTTCCGCATGTCTGGACTATTGACATGATGGCAGAAAAGCGTACGCACCCCCTGTCGGCTCACTTATGTGTGGGCAGTTTGTGTGCGTGTGTATATTAAGTGATTTGAGATGGTGCTCTGGCCACTTTACAACCAGTATATAGTCTAACAATAAGAAGCCTGGGTGAAGCAGAGATGGTGTGCATGTTATAAAATTAGGTTCTAACCCCCCCTCTTTGTGTACCTCTCTCCCTCAGGAAGGTCTTACTAATGCCCCCCCCCCCCCCCTTCCTCCTAGACACACACACACACGCACACACACACACACAGTCACACACACACTCTCTCAGTGAGAACGTCCCCTTTCAGTATAGTGTCACCGCTGGGGGATGAATTGGTGGGGGGGCAGCGTGTTTATAGACTGTGTAAAGAGGTGCGTCTTTGTGGGAGAATGTTCGCTGACACTGTTACAGTTTGCCTGAATGAACTGCGATGACGCCGCTAATGGGCCCCCCCGCGGCGAGGGGACGGGTAAAGGTTGTGGCCCAAAGGAAGCCGTGCCCCCTTCGGCGGGGACCCCCCACCCTGCAAGCCCCCCCCCCATTCACACTCAGTCCGCTGGAGCTAATGTGGTTGGTGATTCTTCTCCAACAACCCCCCGCCCTGCCCCCGCACAAAGGCCATGCGAGGCAAAAGTCAACTTTCACACGGAGCCCGGGTCACAACGAGTGCTTTAGGAAATGATCTTGTAAAACAGAGGGTTACCTTCTGACCTGTGGCTGATACCTAAGGGCCCGCACACAAAACCACCAGGCTGCGGGAATTAGACATGGCTGTTAGCGGAATAAAGCTGTGGCACACAACACAGAGGGAGAAAAGACATGCCTCCATGGGGCTGTGGAGAAAAACACATACGCCCGCTCACTTTCTCTGTTATGCTCTCTCTCTCTCTCTCTCTCTCTCTCTCTCTCTCTCTCTCTCTCTCTCTCTCTCTCTCTCTCTGCTTCTCTTCCTTTTCTTAATTTCACCCTCTGTTTTCCCTGTATCCTTGTTAGTTTTGGCTAGTTTTTGTACTATGCAGGCGTTATACGTTAGTTCCTTCACTCACTTGTTACTTTGTTACGTTTTTTATTTAGTTTTGCTTGACCACTGTAACGTTTAGGAATGTTATTTAGACAGCATGCTGTTTGGACAGATGCTAGGATTGTGTTCCCCTTTACGTTGTTGTGTCCTCCTAGTCTCTGAAGCACTGATGCTGTGTGTGTGTGTGTGTGTGTGTGTGTGTGTGTGTGTGTGTGTGTGTGTGTGTGTGTGTGTGTGTGTGTGTGTGTGTGTGTGTGTGTGTGTGTGTGTGTGTGTGTGTGTGTGTGTGTGTGTGTGTGTGTGTGTGTGTGTGTGTGTGTGTGTGGTGTTACTTGAAATCTTTCACAGACTTTGCTACTAGGCTGAGGAATATATCACCCTTTTCACATTGGCCTGATAAAGGGCCACCAATAGGTGGATTTTTGCTAAACACATTTTTGGAACAAAATGCCTCAAATCATCCAATTGCCATCAAAGGCGTGAGAACAAATGGCACCCTTTTCACATTGGCCTATTATAGCGCCACCAGATAGCGCCACCAGGAGGCCACAACCTGACCTGGTGGAGACTTGTGCCCCGTGGGGCACTTTTTCTAGTTCATCTCTCTCTCTAATTTTCTCTCAGTGCCTCTCGTCATGATCTTCATTTCAGCCTCTGCCCTATATATTCTCTCTTTCATTGTATTTATCCTGGGGTTTCTCCTCTCCTTCAGTCGTCTGATGCCCTGCTTATACCCTCGGCTGTTGTCTCTAAATCATGTCACTCACAGTCCAAAGTCTGGACATGCCTACCTGCCCTGCAGTGGCACAACTGCCTGGCCTATAGTAGAATCAACTGAAATCAAATGGGGTCTTTTTTTATTAGAATTATCCTGACTGTTGTTTCCGTCACCCAAACTAACAGAAGCACAGTAAATGGCTTATTAAAAGCAGGAATGCATTAGTTCCCACGCCTGTAACGACAGCCACAGCCGCCTGTTGTATACGACCATTTTATTACACTATAGCCTCAAGAAGAGGACGACGACGACGGGATAAACTGGCCCGGTTTGAATAGAGCCCAGTCTTTTAGCACCAGGATGGAAGGTCGTCAATGACATCATCACTGCTGTTGTTCAGAGTGTATTAGCAGCAAGCTAATGTGTGCACAAGTGTGTGTGTGTGGTGTGTGGTGTGTGTGTGTGTGTGTGTGTGTGTGTGTGTGTGTGTGTGTGTGTGTGTGTGTGTGTGTGCACGCACAAGCACACATTCTAACTGCTAATCCTCATCGTTGATTTATCAATTGGTAACTCCAAGAATGTAGAAATGAACTTGTACACTGTCTTGTAAATGAACACTCAGGATTCTATAGGATCACAGTGACATTTGACATCAAATAGGTCCCGTCAGCTCAAGTCAAACCCACAATGCAATAGTTTGAGTGTTTCAAGAGGGCAGTAGCATTACAAAGTTATACCTAAAATAAAAAATAAAGCCAATTCTATTCTTTATGTTTATCTTACAGTGTAACACCATTACAAATCACCATTCCAAACCCCCCTCAAGTTATTTTTTTTCTTTAAAAATATTTTCAGCAATGGCATATTTTTTTTGGTGGGTAGATCTTGTTGAGCTGGTCATTTTAAAAAGTCAAAGTGTGTGCACCCCTGGTGTAGACTGTACACTACAGGACAGGTGATAGTTGTGGTCGTATAGCCTTCCCAGCATGGAGTCCCTTTTAAAGCCCATTCCAAGGACCTACCTGTTTAGGCACATGAAACAACCATGCAGGCACAAGGAAAATCATTACCTGATCTTTGACATATGATACTGATAACAGGTTGAATTCCCATTCTGTCCGGTGGATTGCCCGTTTTATTGACTTAAAACTGATTAAAAATGTGGATTAAACAAATCGCAGGGAAAGTGTTCTACAATTAATGAACTCGAGCAACTCGTGAATAGTAGTCAGTGTTAATAATAATAAAATAGGCTACGCTATGATTATTATTTTTAATAAAAGTGGATGTCACCTTTATCGGATTTCCAAATATTTTATATGGGAAAGAAGAACCCTTTATTTGTGTCTGTGCGAAGCATTATGCAAGCATGTACACACACACACACACACACACACACACACACACACACACACACACACACACACACACACACACACACAGTAACATCCTAGATATCCATCAACCATCCATGGCCATAAACCGGCCATCATGCCATTATATGGTAAAGTTTTCCGCATCACTGAATAATAATAACAAGCACATGCACACAAGTGAGAAGAAAAAAAACGAAAGCTAATTTTGACATTCGTTATTATGCACTTGTTAGAAGCTGACGCCGGTGCCCCAGGCGACCAACCAAATTATTTTACTTTCTACTTAATATAATGGAGTGACAAAATGTAGTCTTCAGTATAATGGCTATTATTTTCCCAGCCGCGTCTTGACTCCAAATCCCCCATTCCCCACGCATGCACCTCCTTCCTGCAGAGAGAGAGAGAGAGAGAGAGAGAGAGACCCACCACAGAGAAGAGGCATCTCTCTTTACGGCCCCATAAATATATTGTTATCAGGGCCTGGGAAGTCTACGCTACGAGATTTATCCCCCCCGATTAGCAGAGATAGCGAGCCAAGCATCCTGAATCATTAATTACTCAGAAGAGGCTGGGCAGTGGGCATCCCCCCCCCCCCCCCCCCCCATGCCCCTCCCCACGGGCTTTAATTTCTTATCTGTGCTCCGCGGAGGAGCCACTTTTAAAGTCGGTGATGAGGTGGAGGAGTTAATTATATGTCGCTTAGGTGCATTTCTTTCTGAAATGCCGCGGCCAGGGGATGCCACGAGGAGTTCCAGAGTTTCTGGAAGCATTCCATGTCACGGAGAGGTTGTTCTGGACTCCATGAATATTATTCCCACACGGAGAACTCCCTCCCAACGTACCCTCGGCTCGGGGGGGGGGACGGGGGACCGTTTATGAGTGTAGTACATCAAAGATATTAACAAGCCAAGAGCCATAAAAGTATATTTGATTAAAAACAGCCATAAGAGACATAAAATGGGCACAAACAAGAGAGTAATGCGTAATAACGCGTGCTCTGTCGTACGGTGGTGTTGCGCGGCGCTCGCGAGAACACGACGTGAGTTTGTAGATCTGCCATTTTTTTACGACTGACGTTCGTACACGATGGGAGTCTAAGTCGGGGCTTAATCCTTATAGATCAAATCCAAGTCTTGTGTGATCTATTGAGACTAAATTGAATTCAACCTTGGCATTTACGTGTTAAACCAATAAATTCAAGTTCAAATTCATAAAGATGTCTCTCGTTGCACACAGTGTGGAGGTTTGGACTTGCGGGTACAGGCTGCGAGATTGTTATTCAATCTCTCATGCTTCTGCGATTCGGGAAAACAAAAACTATTTCACTGTATGCATTAGATGATGCCTATTGCAATTTGCAATCACATATTGCAATCACATATTGGGGGAATTTATTTTTAAGCTCAGGGGTGCCCGGGTACGTACACTGAATGTTCAGCTTATAAAAATGCACACTGACTGAGCACAAATTGAACACTTGTGATGTTTGTTGCATGCGTATATACCGTATATGCAAAGTATATAATATATATATATATATACTCTGTTCATTTATAAATGTGTAACTCTGAGAGTCGGAAAACCAAACTGTTGTTTTACATTGGACACTCTCATAGTTAAATTAATACTCCGTATTTTACAGCGTATACGCCCTGTGCTCTTCATTAAAGTTTCCCTGTTTTATTTATTCATTTTTTTGTTTTCCCCGAGTCGTCCCATTCCAGTACGTTCCCCATCATCCTCTATGTCTCTTGCCATCTTATTCGCTCCCCTACTTTTTTTCTTTTTTTCTTTTTTTTACTGTCAACGATAAATCACAAATGCCATAAAAAAGCAACAAACCATAAAAAACAAAAGGACAGTCCAAAAGCATTCACTTATTAAATGGCTAGACGACAGAGACGGAGACAATTTGCAAAACACACACTTTTGTTTGTTTCTCCTCCTCACTCAAGGTGAAACACTTTTCTCGCCCCATAACATAAGGTGTGCTGACCACCAGGTGGTGCTGTGGTCCTCATTAAGCTAAGACCTCACTCAGACTCCTCACTTTCAGCTCTTGACCTGTTCAGCCAAGTGCAACTCATCATCTCTTCATATGCATTTCATGCTAATGTGTCCCCCCCCCCCCCCCCCCACCATGATGCAGTATATTTTAAACATTTGTAGGTTTTAACACATTTAGGACGGAGACCAGATTCTACAAAATGTCTTCTAAAATCTGACAGTTTTCTGAAAAACCTCACGTTTCCATGTGTCAGTGGTTCTCTAACTTTTTCATGTCAAGGACCTCCAGAACAATTATGTATTTGGCCGCCGACCCCTATCGGAAAATATGTTGTTCCAGGGACCCCCCCCCCCCCCCACACACACACACACACACAGAAGCAAAGATATGAGTTAAAAACTTTCGCTGTGAAATAATACATATTCCAAGAATTGTGCCACTCTGTGCCGTACTTTGAGCTTGTAGATCTGCCATTTTTCCACAGCTAAAGTAAAAAAATAATGGGTTAAAATCTAAGGTGACACGGATGCGTTCCAGTCTTTACTGGATTAATAATCATTCATTTTCAGACGGCTCTTGGAATGCATTTCAGAAGAAATGTTTTCCTGCGGCAAACAGTTTTTTTCTTTTTCAACTTTTTTTTTCTTTTTCTTTTTGAGGATCAATATTTGTAGGATGCCGCGGCCCTTATTAATTGGATACCCTGCCAGGATCCATCACAGATGAATCAACTGCTGACTGTTTGAAACCTGAGGCCTCCTCACGGATAATAACTTGTGTCATTTTGCAGAATCACGGACCAGCGCTACGAGAGGCTGCCATATTTTGTCTTCGGGGACTTCAACTTCAGGCTGGACTCAAAGGAGGTTATTGAGGTGAGTGTTCTTGGATCGCAGCTGAAATATGAATGATGGCGGCAGGCGGCCCTAATGATTTGTGTGTGTGTGTGTGTGTGTGTGTGTGTGTGTGTGTGTGTGTGTGTGTGTGTGTGTGTGTGTGTGTGTGTGTGTGTGTGTGTGTGTGTGTGTGTGTGTGTGTGTGTGTGTGTGTGTGTGTGTGTGTGTGTGTGTGTGTGTGTGTGATGCTAAAGACAAATGGTGAAAATGGACACAACAATGTTATTTTTGCATTTTGTGTCCAGAGAAGAGGTGAAATAAATGTAACACAGCTCTGCCAGTATAACAATGAATACAAGACAATAACGGGGACAACATTTTTAACACAGTACCCATTATATTACCTTAGAAGCTCAATGGGGGGAAACAGGAAAGTCTAACGCAAACAATAAAGGCTAATATCTAAAAACGGAATTTGCTGATACACAAAAACAAAACCTAGAGAAACAACATTTGCTATACACGTGAAAGCAGGAGCAATGACTGAGAGGCAGTGTTGTTTCTGGCACCACATTTCTATTTTAGTTTTAGTCAGTTTTAGTCATATCATAATATTTTAGTCGACTATAATCTACAGGTGATTTAGTCGAACAAAATGTGTTTTGGCGTGCCTTGGTGACTGATTTTACACTCGCTGAAAATAGCCAATCTACAAGCTCACAACGCTTGTAGATCTGCCATTTTCAGTGTACAATGACTTGTGTCTTTTACTTATACTGGATCTCTTCTCCACTAGTCCCTTGCAAACATGTTAGTCTAGTTTGTATTTGTTGACAACATCGACAGTATATTTAGTCATAGTTTTAGTCATCGTGTCTTCGTTTTTATTTAGTTTTTATGTAGTTTTCGTCAGTGAAAAAAATAATGAACATTTTTCGTCATAGTATTAGTCGACGAAAACAACAGTGGAGAAGAGGGCAGAGTGGATTGTGGTTAAGCATGCATAATGTTGTCTGTATCATAAATCGTTTATGCATTAGACCAGTGGTTTTCAACCAGTGGTCCTTCCAGGTGGTCCCCTGCAGCCTAATGATGAAGAGGTGCATGGTAACCAAATGGACCCTTATTAGATATTTAACCCTTCTATATATTGAACTCTTGAGAGCGTAAAAATGAAACCATTTACGCTCTCAAAAGTTCAATTGTTCAACATCTGCATTACTTAATTTACAAGAAGTCCACACAATGACAGAATGTGGAAGAATTGTTATTTTGATCAACGTTTGACTGTTATCTCTCCTAATGGTACCAACATCAGCACAGCACGGAATTGTGGACACAATTTTGCTACAACATGTTCTTTAGTCTGAGAGGTTAAATCACATCAATCGGCAGTCCGTGGCTCAAATAACCCAATGGACCTTGATGTGAAAAGGGTTGAAAACCACTTTTGGAATCAACGGTTCCCAAACGTTGCCAGGCCGCGACCCCCAAAGTTTGGGAACCACTGTATTAGAATATGTACTGGATGTATGTGTGTGTGTGTGTGTGTGTGTGTGTGTGTGTCTGTGTGACACTTTGGTAGCCCCCCCACTGTTCTCCCAGAGTTATGGTTCATTATCTGCTCTACTTTGGCTAGCCCAGCTGTGTTTGCCAACTGCGCCTCCAAGTGCATTGTTATGTTATGGTGCCATTCACTTCTCTTTCTCCCCCCCCCCCCCCCCCCCCCCCCTTCCTCCCTGCCTACCCCCCCTCCTTCCTCCTCCCCCTCCCCTTCTCTCGGTGCAAATGAGGTCAGGGAGAAGCAGTGTTGTGTGCAGTCACTCTGCATTCCTCACCGCGAGGAGGAGAGGAGATTGGGGGGGTCAGTGGCATAACGTGCCATAAAGGGGTTAGACAGTGGTGCCCTATGATAAACCGAGCAGGACAACAACTGTGTGTGTGTGTGTGTGTGTGTGTGTGTGTGTGTGTGTGTGTGTGTGTGTGTGTGTGAGACCCTCTCTCTCTTTCAAACACAATAGCTTGGCCGTATCAGAGGGCCTGTTCAAGGTGTGGGCATTGTTCATTTTCAAACCAGAGCTAGTCTCCATTCAAAGCAGAAGGAAAGAGGAGGGGAAGCTCTGTGAATGCAGAGGGTGGTTTAGCTCAAATGACTCAGGAAGGACTTCATCCTGTGAGGTAAGCTATAGGAGACGGGCTTTTGATGTGGGAGGCCGCACTCTGGACGTCGTCCGGCCACTGTGGGGCGCATCAGATCGGCCTCACCTCCAGCCCCCGGGGATGGATGGATGGATGGAGAGGTCATAATATTGTCACTTCTCAGAAGCATTTTTGTTCGCACGGCGTCTGCACATTTTTTTTGTTTGCACTGTGTGTTTGGGCTCGCACTGCCTTGCCTGTATCCCAAGTTTGGCCCATTGATCGCCATGGGAATCGCCTCTGCGGTACATTGGATTTGGGGCGCTCTAATTGGATCACGTTAGGCGCTTGGTCATGTGCAGTCAGATATTACACTGTTGGCTGCGGCGATAACGAGTCGAGGTACTGATTCCAGCAGATGTGCAAACACTGACTCTATTGAGGAGGCTGGCAGGAGGATGGCATTTTTATATTAACTTATAATCCAATGGCTAGCCCTAGCATTAAAAAAATACATCTCATTACATCTGATTAAGATGATATTTTGGATAACATCTGTCAGTATGAATCGTAATAAACATTTCCGTGGTGTGTGTGTGTTTTTAAAACTAAAGCATGCAGGTGCACTAAGTTGGCAGGGAAACATCAATCATAATATACACTGTCTGGAACCAACCAAACTCGATCAATCAATGAAATAGAAATGCAGGTGTCGTGTTGTTTGTGTGAGATAATTTGGTCATCACCCTAGTCTGCCCCCCCCCCCCCCCCCCCCATTACTCTGTGGTAGGTAAGCTTACCCCTCTCTCTGTCCCTACTACTCTGAAATGCTGTTTAAGTGGTGCGGGGGGTCATGACCCCTTTTCCAGGGATGTGTAAGAAGGCCTGCATGGGTGTGTGTCCGTCTCTGCCCCCGGGCCCCCCCCCACCGCCCAGCTCCTTTTCTTATGCACCTTGGCCCCACTCTCATGCACACACACACACACAGGACAGGACACACACACAGGCAACCAATTTGTTAGGCCAGATGTATCTGATTGATTTGCCCTGTTTGAAGGGGGCAGGACAGGCAGGCAATGCAGGGGGGAGCGGGGGGGGCTCTTTAGACTCAAGAGACCCTCAGGAAGTTAGAGCAGTGGGCTGTGAAAGCACCAGTCACACTACTGTCCCCCCCCCCCCCACCACCACCACTCTCTTTGATAGAGCCTGCTTATACATGCCACACATTACACAGGCCACACCAGTGGCTGATGATGTCATCTTTGTGAGACACTCATTAAAGGAGCAGCATCCCTCGCCTCGTATAAACCCATCCCACGCGGCAGTGCCTGAAACCGTCTGATTTAACCCGTGGAGACCTGAGACCGCATGCAGAGTCTACAAAAATGTCTTCTAAATCCTGACAGTTTTCTGGAGAACACCCCCCCCCCCCCCCCATGTTCCTAACTTGAACATGATATGTATTATTTGGCCCCCAGAAGCAGAGATTTGAGTTAAAAAACATGCGCTGTGAAAGAATATAATTATATTCAAAGAATTGCACACATTTTCACGACTTTTCAATAATGGCAGATCTACAAGCTCACAGCGGCACAAGTTTAAAATGATGGTTAAAGTGGTAAAGTATCAGAGATGCGTTCCCGTCCTATGTGGGTTAACAGCGACTTGTATGTTAGTGGTAGAGGAGAGCAATGATGTCACCGGTAAACAAATGGGGGGCGTATAAGTCTCGAACGTGGCACGTAACTCACGGCCAAAGGGCCGTTTTAGGCCCTTTTAATGACAATTAATGTCAGCAGGACAATTAGCACACATCCGCCAAAGTGCTGGACTGTAGGAGGGAGGGGCCATGTGGCGGATCGATCTTCCATACTTATCCCAAGATTGATTCGGAGGACCCAGAGAGGCTAGCTCTGTTCACACTCTCACTCTCTCTGAATGAATGAATGAATGAACGAATGGATGAATAAAAGAAGAACTCCTCCTGGTCATTACAGGCGGAAATGTTTAAAACTGGTGTGAGGTTGTAGACTGACCGTGCAGGTTAAATGCATTCTTCTTGCCTCCTGTTTTTTTCCGGGAATGCTCATGGAACAGGATCGTTCTGCACATACATTTATACATCAAGTTTCTTAAAGATGGAGTGCCACAATTTTTGTATTTTTTCCAGTTTTCCATGTGTATGAGGTGACGGTACTTCATTAGACACCCTGGAGTCATTTTTATGTGCAATGGTGTATTAAGTTTATATTTAGGGTTTCTTCCTGGACAGTCAAACGGGCCAATTAAATAAACAGTAATATAGTGACATCACACTATCAGCCCCTGCCCTAACCCCTCCCCCTTTATCATACAACTACAGCTGCGGGTGTGGCTTCAGTTCAGGTGGATCACCACCCACCAGGCAAACCAGGCAAACTTAATGAACTGGTGGGCGTTTCCGCATTAAAAGCATGATTTTAACAAATACTGTACACTTATTGGAAAAAGTTCTACCTCCTTATATTAAAATAATACCTGATGATCATGTTTTAGGGTGGAAAACAATCGTGGCACTCCATCTTTAAAACTTCAGGGCAAGTAGGAACCACCGACACTTACAAACATATGGCTAGGCTGGAGCTTCTTGGAGCTCCTATAGCAGCAGCCTCATACTATCATCATACGCCACCTTGAGTTTTCTCATGCTCTCTTGCTCTCGCCACAAATGAGCAGTATACAAGGATGTACAATATGCTTTAAAAAGTGCCATCTTCACAGGTACAGAGCACATGCTGATCTTGCGACAGTGTATTTGCTTGAGCATATACAGCTTTCTACATAAAGAAATGTCCCTGTCATCGGAGAGGTCATCTGAAATAACATGTCCCATGTACATAGTCATTACGACTCACCTGGCAGGTTTAAACTAACCCGTGGCTTCCTGTGAGGCTTGGTTTTAGGGCTGCAGGGTTTGGGCTACGGTTGTCAGACTAAGCTTTGATGAATTGAACATGGTGGACCCTGTTGTAAACAAGTGTAATGCTTAATTGGGTCGTCCACTCACAGTTAACAGTCTTTGTATTGAGTTTGTGCTTGAAATGTACTGTAATTCTGCAAACTGTTAATAAATATTTCAATCAATCAATCAATCAAGCTATGATGACTAAAACTATAAGACTAAATATACTGACAATTTCGTCAAAATAAAATGTTAAGAAGATCCAGTACAAGTAATTTTACACTTGGTTGCATGCTGAAAATAGCCGATCTACAAGCCCACAAGCCCCCGTTGTGACCTTGTAGATCGGCTATTTTCAGTATGTAAAAACGACGGCATCAAAGCCCGCCAAAATACATTTTAGTCGACTAACTGTAGATTTAGTTTAGTAAAACTGTACTAACACTAAAACTTTCCAGGTGACTAAAATGTGACTAAAACTAAATTAAAACTATATTCAAGAGACTATGACTTGAAACAAAAAATCTAAATTTTGCTGCATGCCAAAAACACAACACTGGAGCCCATGTAGGCTGCGTTCCTCTGGCCCGACCTTGTGAAGGAGGACCAATGATTCAGAAAACATCATTTTGTGAGTGGCTGCACGCTACACCGCTCCTCTTCACCGCCGTGTTGGCTCCATTGTGGATGCCTATGCTCTGTACAGCCACTCCTTTCTTAGTTACCCATCCTTCCTTTTGGGTGGGTGGTTGGGTGGGTAAGGGAGAAGGGGGGGGGGGGACATTTATAAATGTATCTGTCTGTCCTGTGCGTGCGTGCATGCATTCACGGAAAAGGAGGTTGGATGGGGTCTTGGGGGTGGTGGTGTGGGGGGGTTGTGAGATGGGTATGACATTGTCCCAGGGCTGGACACAGGTGGCCAATTCCTGGCATGCTTGTGCAGTGGGATCAGTATCCAGAGGAGCCCCCCCCTTCCCTTCCTCCGCCAGGGCTAGCCCCATTAATTGTGACCGACAGAGGGAATTGGCTTCAATTGACCCCCATTCAGTGGCCCTTTGACTGGCGGAACAAAAGACACAAGCCACGTGGAGACTAATTCTGGGGCTGAACTGAAACCAGAGGTGGTCTGGCTTTGGGTACCCCCCCCCCCCCTATCTCTCCCCTCTCTCCCCTGGAAGGAATGAGGCTCACAATGCTTCCAGGTCCTACAGTATGACATGGGAACCTGTCCCATCCAGGGGAGAGGTGCAGGTGTCCCTGGGGTGGGTGGGTGTCCCATCCAGGGGAGAGGTGCATGTGACCGGGGGGAGAGGGGCGAATGTTTCTTTTTGTAGCAATCTTTAGCCTGCTGCTGTGGGTGTCAAATATATCAGGCTGTTACAAATAGGCTACACGTGATGCTGCCCACATTGTAACATGTCTTAGCTTATTCTCCTTTAGTGTGTGTGTGTGTGTGTGTGTGTGTGTGTGTGTGTGTGTGTGTGTGTGTGTGTGTGGGGTTGTAGCAGAGCGACCACCTGTGGGCCCTGAACTATAGTCGGGTGGAGAAAGGTTGTGGGGCTATAGAAGAGGGGTGTGTGTGCGTGCGCGCGTCGTCCATCCAGAAGTGTCCCGTTGCTCGTGAATCAAGCGGTGCCAATGACAGGCCCAGGGCTCCGTGCCTGGACTCTCCAGTATATTTAAAATCCTATCCTAATTAAACTTAATAGAACGTAAATTTAATATCTTTGCAGAGATTGTGTGTGTGTGCTGCATGCTGGCCGGCCCGCTCCAATTTAAGGATTGATAGAGGCCAGCCGTGAGGTTAATTGCGGACTTGATCTACTGTCCCCGTGACATGGCGTGGGCCTGTTTTTAATTGGAGCTGATCTGCTGCTACATGGGCAGATTTCATTAGGCCAGGCTGGCCTCTCGTTGCTCCTGCTATTTGAAAGAGTTTTGGGCCATGGGGGAATATTTTGATTTGTGGCCAAATTTGACTGAGAGACTGCCATTGGATTATTTCTTAATTTTCGTTTTTTTCCATGTCATATGAAAGCAGGGAATCATAGCTTCAAATTGACATATTGGTTGTTCAGTTTGACCCACCAGTTTTTGAGATGGTGGATTATAGAGTAGAAACAGCGAGTTGAGAAAACAGGCTTGAAAAGGTTCACTTGTGTGGTCTCTAACATTACACCTAGCTACATGTTTAAGCATTAAGCATAGGCTTCTGAAAAACCTTAGTCGTCTTTTAGTCGTACAGCTATATTTTTGCGCCACCCCTTCCCCCTTATCCCTAAACTTATTTGCCTTTTTAATTTAATTTTTTAAATTTTACTATTTTAAGACATTTTAAAATAGTTCAAATAGCTGATCTACAAGCTCCCAACGTGTCGATGTAGATTGGCAAATAAGTTTAGTGTTAAGTTGTAAGGGGCAGCGCAAAATAGGTCCCATTGATGCAATTTTAAATTTGCCAGAAAAGATGGTCTTTGAATAACACACCATTAAGTCTAGACCTATTAGTCTTTCAGTGTTTTAGTCGTAGTCTATAGATCTAAATGAACCCTGCTGGGGGAGTGTTATTTTGAGCAGCGCTCCCTGTCTGTGCCTGGTGTGAAGTGCAGGGGGCGGGGCCTGTGCAGGGGGGGCGGGCCCGTCCTGTCCTGCGCATCAATCTTGTTTCCCGCCTTTTGTTCCCCCGTTCCTTTCTCTCACTTGAGGAGCATGAAATTAAAGGTGGGCCGGCGGAGCGCCGCCTGGCCCTCCTCGCTCCTAATGAAGGCTGTAAAATGCTCCGTAATGGCAGAGCCCAGCATGATGGATCATTCTGCTCTCTCACTCTTACAGCACACGCCCATACCCGTGGAGAGAGAGAGAGAAAAGACGTAGGCAAAGGCGTTTTGGGGGAGCCATGCTCTGGACATTTCTCAGTTTTAAATCCCAAGTTCTCTGTGTGTGTGTGTGTGTGCTTTTGTCCTTGAACGGTTATTTATGTGCGGTTTAATATTTCCTCATGCTCGTCTAAAGTCTGCGTTGTCATACACTTTGCATCACTGCCCTCACGTTGAAACCGACGGTGGACCCTCTCTGGGTTAAATATTTATTTTTGTATTTTCTTTTTAGCCAGACTTGAACGTGTGTGTGTGTGTGTGTGTGTGTGTGTGTGTGTGTGTGTGTGTGTGTGTGTGTGTGTGTGTGTGTGTGTGTGTGTGTGTGTGTGTGTGTGTGTGTGTGTGTGTGTGTGTGTGTGTGTGTGTGTGTGTGTGTGTGTGTGTGTGTGTGTGTGTGTGTGTGTGTGTGTGTGTGTGTGTGTGTGTGTGTGTGTGTGTGTGTGTGTGTGTGTGTGTGTGTGTGTGTGTGTGTGTGTGTGTGTGTGTGTGTGTGTGTGTGTGTGTGTGTGTGTGTGTGTGTGTGTGTGTGTGTGTGTGTGCGCGTGTGCGTGTGCGCGTGCGTGCGCGGCCTGCTATAAATCAAAAGGCAGCCCAGTATAATTAAGTGTACACTACATTAGTCAGGCTAATTAATTTCGGGGGGCCATCCATCCATTAAGCAGTGGGCTAGCACTGATTGGGCCTGTGTTCTGAGGGACCCGCGACACTGGGGACCATGACCCCCTCCTGGCTGCCATCCGTTTTCCATGTAAACACACACACCAGTCCGTATACCAAACTAAAATACCGAACTAATCTAAACTAGTATAGTCATGATTACATGTTTATCTGTTATTTTGACGTTTTATTGTCATGATACCCCAGGGAGGGTACAGTATACCTATTATCATATTATGAGCGGGTAATTCAATTATTTGACTCTCTCAAATGTAAGGTATCATTCAGGCCGTAATTGCCCCAGAGGGGCATTTACGGCGGTTGTGTTGTGGCCCTCTTTTGTCCCCCAGCCCTGGGTCAGTTGTGTTTACAGATGGTTGTCATGCT